>NC_142517.1:155837500-156137500 GCF_057876585.1 Rhinolophus sinicus | reverse complement strand
AACAGGAACTTGTAATTCAGTGTTACCACACCATCCATCATAAGAAACCTAGAGTGTGACCTCGTTTGTTCAGTTCCTTTTCTAAATGTCCTTGAGTAAAGTTTATAGGAATTTTTATAGCTTTTGCAGATTTTTTACTAAGTTAATATCTTCTTGGTATGGGGAGGTTGTTCCTATTATTAATAGAATATTTTTCATAATATTTTCTAATTTGTTTTTATCCAAATGTTGTTAATGTTGTTGTGAATTACATTAACAGATTTATTTTTTTAATGTTTAACCCATCTTTGCATTCCTGAAATTCTTGTAATAAATACGCCTGGTCAAGGTGAATTATTCTTTTAATCTACTGTTGTGTATGGTTAGCCAATACTTTAGGATTGCCGCAGGATTTCATGAGATTGGTCCAATCTATATCTTTTTAAACTTATTAAAAATTAAGATTCAGAGTGTTTTTAGTTTAAATAATGAGAATGATAATTTTCATGAAGGAGAGGTCATTTTACTAAGTGAAATTACTTATTTAGACAGTGGAATAGTCAGACCTGCAAACTAACTTTTCAAGCCCTGAAATAAGAGAATGTACAAGTTTCAACGTTAAGTGAAATTTTTTCTGCAGGTTGATTCTTCAAGATAAACAAAATGTGGAAGCACTAAGAATGCTGGCTCTTTACTATTTGTGTAGGGAAGGGGATATAAAGAAGGTAAGTTTTATTGTACTAGTTAACTTTCCTGTATTAAAAATATATGTAGTTTACAGACACACATGAACTTACGTTAGAAACTTGAAGTGCTCTTTTAGAATGTATGTCATGGTAGTTTTTACCTTAATAAAGAGGTGAGCTTCTTAAATCAGCTAGTAAAGTAAAAACATGATACAGTCAAAATTACCTTTGAAAATTCCTTGGGTCATTAATTATAGTATATGTGGTTTTCTATATGATTAATGTAACTGGGAATACTGGGGATAGTATACTACAAATGCAAAATATAATTCATAATATTTTAAAATTTTAATTAAGTTTGCATAAGCTAAATGGGCTTAGGATGAAATCCGTTGGGCCTTATAATAAGGTACATGTTTCTCTAGTAGTGAACACAAATTGAGTATATACTGGATTATGGAATGCCAAAACTCAGTCTGAAGCAAATAGTATTATAACAAGTAGTAGATTTGGATTGTGTTCAGTTTGGTTAAATTAGTTAATGTGACGTTTACTTTCATAAACATTAAAAAAATCTTAGTAGGGGCAACTATTCAGTAAATTTTCCAGGCATTAAAATTATTTAATACTACGTATCTTAATGATTTTTCTATTCTAGAGACTATTTTAAATATAAGCCAGGCTATACAGGTAATCCAACAGCTGATTTCACATAAATTAATGTTTATAAATATGTTATTCTTAGCTCATTTGTGTCATGAATTAGTTATTGGAGAGGGAGCTTGGCTGTACAGTTAATTGAGTATTATGGGTATCTTTACCCACCCAAAAGTTTCCGTTCAACATTAAATAAACACATTCTAAATCTCAGTTCTTTGTTGATAATTACTGAGCTTTTTAAAAAAATTTTAAATAAATCTTGAAACATAAGATTTCATTAGTCTGTGTATCATTTATTATGGTCCCTTTTTTCCTTAGTTTATTTTAAAATTATACTGGATATTTTTGTTTTAGGCTGCAACCACACTGGAAAGCTTAGGAAATGCGTTGGATGCCATGGAACCACAGAACGCTCAACTTTTTTATAAGATCACAATAGCCTTCAGCAGAACTGTAAGACTGCCTACTATGTACCAGAGTTCTGTCATCTGTAACTGAGAATAGAAAATAAGTCACAAAGGTCAAGGCACCAAAGAGCATACAGCCTAGAGTGAAAATACAATACATATATAAATACGTGATACGTTCCTAAGAAAGGCAGTTTAGAGGAGATACAGTTTTCAACTATAAGAAGCCATTACGGAGGCTTCATGGAGGAGGTTGCACTTGTTGAGCCTTTAAGGATAGGGAAGTGCCTTCCAGGAAAAGGAAATTGAAAGTGATTTATTGTATTAATAGCATAGGATTTATGAATAAAGTTGTGTTTTGTTTTGTTTTTAAAAACCATTTGCACAAAGTTTTAATGCGGGTGATAGACTATTTTGGTGGGGAAGATGGTTGATCTCTTACTTTTTTATAGTAGTGCAGAAATGTTCCTATTACAAGTACCCAATAAAAAGAAGGTAATTGGGAATAGAATAGGAAAATACAGCAGAATCTTGAAGTCAAAGCTGAAATGAGAGGATTGAAAAGTTACTTAATGAAACTAAGAAAAAAAGGAAAAAGGTGCACATAAGTAAGTAAAATAATCAATATAAAGTTGAAGGAAAAAAATCAAGGATATTACTTGTTAAATGACATGAATAAATTGAATTCTCTCATTTAAAAACAAAGATTGCAGAGGGTATGGAGTTTAGAGAAAAACAATTCCTGCTGTTACAAAAATTTGTGTTGAGGGTATATCTACCCTCTTTATTTACCTATTGCCAGACACATTAGTTTACGAAAATTCAAACAGTTTAGTAAGTCTTTTATTCTTAAATATTGTTGTCTTCAAAAGTTACATATTCTAGCAGCATTGCCATTTCTTAAAATATTTTTGAAGCTTTTTTTAAGAGGATTCAAAGGCATGATCTTTTAAACTATTTCAGGAGTAGCACCCTTGTCTTTAGGGGGAAAGGAGATCCTTACCCTAGTTTTCGATTCAGTAAAAATATATATTTAACCTTAAAGAAGTGACTTTCTTGTTTAATTTGTGAAGCAATCATGGGACAGTTTGAAAAGAGTTCTAAAAAATATGCTTGTGCAGCAACATCATTAAAAGTATGCTTTTCAAGATTGCTATTCTTTAAAAGCACTACTCGTTAGGATATATAAGTTCTGATAGGCTATAAAGTCTTTCGTGCTGCACTGTCTAGATAGTAAAAATACGTTTTATTTTTCTTTGGTTATTAAATAACTTATTTTTCTTAATTTTGCTTCTGTGAAGTACAAATAATATATGTATCTTTAGAAAAAATATAATCCTTCCGTCTGAGTGGAAGTATTCTAGACTAACTTTTTTTTTTTCTTTTTAGTGTGGACGTAGTCAACTCATTCTTCAAAAAATTCAAACATTACTAGAAAGAGCTTTCAGTTTAACCCCTCAGCAATCAGAATATGCTACAGAACTTGGATACCAAATGATTTTACAAGGAAAAGTTAAAGAAGCATTGAAGTGGTATAAGACTGCCATGACGCTGGATGAAACCAGTGTCTCCGCACTGATTGGTATAACCGTTATTTCTGTAATGTTCCTCATATACGTGCAAGTCACAATTGCTTTTCATACCTGCCATTAAAAGAAATGTATTTTGTGGTTTGCTAAAAATTAAACTGTTCTCCACTATCCATAATAGAAAAACTAATATGTTATAGCTTTAAAAAGAAAATTTTTGCTTCTTAAAATAATGTTTTGAGAGAATAGATTTTTATGAGATAGTTCCTATATATTATGAATTCCATCGTAGCAGACTTTATAAGGGTAACATGCTACCCATTTTATTTTCTTTCACCCTTTTATTTTTCTTTTTTAATCTAAAAGTTTCATTTATTATGCACACAACAAATTGTTTTATTCCCTCTTTGTGTTAGCTAACAGTGTGCATGCCTGGATTGATGTGGACTTTGACTATTTGTGTCCTGTTTGGTTTGTAGGATTTATTCGATGTCAATTAATAGAAGAGCAATTACAGGATGCAGATCAGCAGCTAGAATTCCTTAGTGAAATTGAGCAGTCTATTGGCAAATCTGCGGTACAGTATTTTATGCTATTTATAAAATACGAAATTTTAAATTATCTTATTATTTAGTAATGGTTTTAAAGGGTTAATGTACACTAACTTTAACATATAACTTCATTTATTAATTTACCACCATGCAGAATTAGACTAAATATTCTTCCACAAGATTCTAAAAATCAAGCTAATACTTAAGTTTGATTAAATACTGCACAAAATTAGCATTTCATACACATTTGAAATCTAAGTAGAAATAAATGGATTTATAACTGATGGAGTAATTTACTAAAAAGCTACTTATTTTCCAGGAATTAACCTTTTTACATGCAGTTCTTGCGATGAAGAAAAATAAACGACAAGAAGAAGTTATCAATTTGTTAGATGATGTCCTGGACACTCATTTTTCACACTTAGTAGATTTACCTCGTGGCATACAGTATTTTGAGAAGTTAAATCCTGATTTCTTGCTAGAAATTATTACAGTATATCTGAATTTCTGTCCAATGCAGGTAAGTCATTTTGGGACTTATCTTCAAAGACGCATTTACTTGGTGTTTTATAAAAGGTGCTAATAAATTATCTTCCACATGTTAGACTGCTTGTATATCGCATATTAAAATGGAAGTATTTGTATATGTTAGTTGAAATAATTTTTAATCAGAATATTTATAGTAATGCCTGATACCAACTAATAAATGTTTTGGTATATAAATATTCATTTTTGATTGATAAAATCTTGAGTTTAGAAGAAATATTAGAAGTCATTTAATTCAGACAACCACCTTATATTTGAATCTACTCTATAACATCCTCATTAAGTGTCCATCCCACTTCTGGATGCACTCAAAAATGCAATTCTTTTCGTATAACTGTGATTATTAGAGTGTATTTCTTATGTTAAGTTAGACTGCTTTGTGTTAAAAATGTCACCCATTTACTGGTCCTCCTTCTGCTCTCTGGAATGACATGGAACAGGAACAAATTTATTTGTTGCACCAAGGTTAAATCAGAATGGCCGTTTGAAATTCAAAAACTGAAACAATCCATCAAATTCATTCAGTAAACAAATGGGTTATAGTAGGGAGCCACCAGAGGGTGTTTGGCATGACCCAATTCAACATTAAAAGGATTTTTCTGGCAGATGTGCTGAGATTAAACTGTAGGTGGAACAAGAAGTAATTTTTCCATAATAACCTTTATCAGCATAATAGAACCTTGTTAGCATTTATAATGCTGTTTTCATGGGGAGGGCAGACTTGTCTCTCCAGCTCAGATACTTGTTTGGCCATATATACATATATATCTATATTTCTATATATATATAGATATATAGATATATATACACACATACATACATATACATATACATATATATATTTGTTTTCTTTTCAACATGTTACCGTAGAAATTGTCCACTAAGTCCTGTTTTTTTTTTTTCTATGATTCACTCTGAAACTACAGTGAAAACAATGGTTATTCTCAATATCTAATTCTTAGCAAGTGGCAAGAACATTACCAGAACCTCACCATGTCACCTTATCACCTATACTTTCATTATCATCAGTTACACTAAAAAAATAAATATGTTTTAAGAAATTTACTCTATATCTAATACTATGTGTAGAAGTATAAAATTCTGACCTTCATGACACATAAATACCCTTAGTCCTATAAATAAGGTAGAACTAAATATGGAACTACTGTAGAATTGTATAAGATATAGAATGTTAAATATTACGTAGAGTCTACGTGCTGTAGAAATTTAAAGAAGTTGTCTAGGTACCAGTGCTCATATTCTGCAAATCCTTTTGAGCACACATTTTTTTGTACTTCAACATAGTGAGAAGATGTGACACTTTCTTGTCCGTAACAATGGTTTATTGTAGGGGTGAATGTGAGTAAGAGGCCACACTCCAGTTAAGAATGTGTATGTGTGGGAGTAAGATTGCGGGTGGGGGAGGGTCATCCTTCAGGTAAAGGGAAAGGCCTTGGTCAGGCAAAGCAGGGAGAATGAACATTTGATATTTAAATTCTGATAATCACATCTCTCAGTTGTGAGCAGATAACTGTTGGATAAAGATTGGTTGAGTCGACAACCATTAAAAGAATAAACAAATGGTTTAGTAGGGCTTTCATTATCATATTCATTATGAATAAAAAGGGAGAAAAATGAGGGCCTACAACTATAAAGGTATGAGACATTTGACATAGTACACGTGTGTTCTACCTTCTATTTTCTACTAGGAAAACAAAATCTGAATTCTGTAAAACTGTACTCATACAGTACTCAGGGATAGCGCAAATTATTGAATTGAGGAAATCACAAGGCAGGGTTAGAATTAAAACTCACATTGCCTTGACTCTCAATTCCAGCAAGAAACTCTACTTCTTAGTTATCTTTCCTTTGAACAGATATGTTTCCTTGATAAAGTTTTTGAACTGATAAGCTCCTTTCATATGTTATCGAATGAGTAGTTATATAATAATTACATAATTCTTTTGCTGAACTAAGCCATTATTTACAATCTGTTCATAGGTCTCAGGGAGATAAATTAGTATTAATCTATTCGTAGCAAAGATACTCGGCAATAAACACAATAAGAAAAATTTTAGAGAAATATATGGTTTCGGTATTCACATTAAAATTAGTAAATGTTTATTTTTAGCTAAATTCTGTTACAAATTTATAAAATGACCTGCTGATTTGTTTAGCCTGCAAGTCCTGGGCAACCTCTTTCTCCACTTCTCAGACGCTGTACCTCAGTTCTGGAGATTATCATCAGAACTGTACCAGGTCTTCTGCAAGCTGTCTTCCTAATAGCAAAAGTGAAATATTTGTCAGGTAAGGTACTCTTTAAAAGCTTAAAATAATCTTTATATTCTGATGTTGACAAAAATAATATAAGTAAACTGAGAAGTCCATATACAATATATGAAGAATAGTCACCTAAAATGCATATTTTATGTGTGCACAGATAACTAATTTTTATCCAAAATATAATTGCCTATCTTGCTTTACTGTTTATTTCTTTAAAAATTACTATAAACTTTTGTGGTATAAGTGAATTGTTGGGAAAATATAGTTCTACCATTTTAAAAGAGTCCATCAGATGGCGCTGCCAATAATAATTTATAGTTGTTGACTGTGGATCTTTAATCCACAGTTGTTGACTTACTGACGTAAAAAAATGTGTTTACCAGGTTTCAGGCTGTAATGAAATTTATTAATTCCTATTTAGTTTCTGTGACTGGTTATATATAGTTAAAAAGAAATAATCACCTCCATTATAACCTTAGCTTTTTAAGACACAAACATATGTATGATATATACATAAAGACAGACCATTATGTGGTGCTTATATACTCGTATATATGTACCTTTGCTGGCTAAATGCTATTCAAAGTAAATTTAAGTTTGTAAAGTCCTCAACGGCAGAAATCAACTTAAAGGTACTCTCATAAATAGTTATATTTTATACATAATAAAGAGTTAAGAGACTGACTTTATTAATTTTGGAGATCTCTGTTTTAACTGTCTTAAAAAAAGAACTAGATCTCAAAAACTTGTTTCACCTCTAAAGTACTCTAGTTGTAAGTGACTCTATAATACCTGCTTCTGATTGAATTCTGTTATTGAGCCACGTGATAGTTTCTAGTTTCTTCTCAATTGGAATGGGTACCACCTACTGTGTGATTAAACTAGGACTTTCAGTTCAGTGATTAATTATTAAACATTAATTATTTATTTTGAAATTTGATATAAATCAGTCTCGTTATAGTCATGCTTAATTGCCAAATGAAAGTCTCATATATTAACTCCGTTTTTAAAAAGAGCAGCCTCAAATAATTTAAGATAGTGCTGGCACAGGTCTAAATAACAGTAGTCTTGCTAATTTGCCAACTGCAGTGACTTCTGCACCAACTACCTGGATCTGGATGAAACTTCACAAGTTAAGGTCACAATCCTCCATCAGATTGCCCTCATTTTAGATACCAGCCACAAGTTCAGGGGTTCCCAGGGCCACCTGCACTTCTGACTAGCTGGCTACAAATTTCAGGGTTCCTATGACCCCTGTCAGGTTCAAGAATTCACTAGAAGGATTCACAGACCTCGGGAAAGCATTATAGTTATTACAGCAAAGGACATTAATCTGAACCAGCAAAAGGAAGAGATGTACAGAGTGAGGTCTGGGAGGGTCCCAAATGTGAAGCTTTCACTGTTTTCTCCCTGTGTAGTCGGGACACATCAACTCTCTAATACAACGATGCTTGAGGATATCTGAAAAACCATAGCAACCAAGGAAGCTCACCCACAGTTTAGTGTCCACAGGGTTTTTTAATTACATACATATGGTTTGAATCATTGGCCACTTGATTGAGCTCAAGTCCCCCACCCCCCAGGTGACGTTGATATCACAGGGCTCAAAGCCCCAACCCTCTAATCACGTGGTTGGTCTTTCTGCGGCAGCCAGCCCTGTCCTGAGTCATATTGTTATCATAAACTGTCTGGGCCCACCACAACTAACAAAGACACTGCTATCATTTGGGAAATGATTCCAAGATTTAGAGACTCCCTCTCAAGAACCTGGGACAAAGGCCAGCCACATCCTTTAGTACATGGAACCCTGGCAAAAAAAGGTCATCGGACAGCAGTGGCTTTCATTTTTCCCCTCTAGAGAAACTGGACTGCTCTTAGATAAGAATGTGATGTTGATGTGGTCTTTGTTTATATGGGCTATTTTTCCCATCAGTGATGACCCATTTCTCTGTTTTTAAATACTTAGTGGCCTTCTAAAGCGAGCTCCACAGATCCTTCCCTTTACTTTAAGAAGAAACAAGATTCTGATCTCAATTATACATATAGTCCTTATTTTCTTCAATCGCTTATTTGCAAATCCTGATTATTTTCCATGTACTTTCTCCTCTTTGCAATAACCTTTTTGCAAGTTACCTCCTTAATCCTCTTCCTTCCTGGAAAATGGAAGTGGTAATTTGCATGCAAATTCATTATGCTTCACTTTCCCATTTCCTTTTTCTGTCTGCACAGTTCTGAGTGTTGGATTGCATGACAATGAAAAAGAATCCCATATTATTTATGCTTGATTGTTAATGGTCAAACTTTGACGCTATATATAATAAGTTACTGTTCTATCTTAGCCAAGTTTTTCTCCATTAATGCTCTGTCCCTAAGAAAAATGTTTTCTGCTCAAAATGGGTTTCTGTTATAAGTAGGCTGAGCCTTTGGGAACTGCAAGCCCTGACTGGAAGCCTTATTTTGTCTGTTGAGATGTCAGGTAAGGTTAAGGACAGTGATGGAACAGAAAATAATTTAGGATCCCTTCTCCCCCATTCCCCTAGCAAAATTGAATGGGGAGTTGGCCTAGCTATACCTACCTAAGACCAACTTAGAAAACCGCTGATGTGGATCAGTGTGGGTCATAGTATCACAGGAAACCACCTGGAGTCTGCTGTAGTTCAGAGGAAGAACCTCTTCCTACCCCATCTGCCAGCCCAAGGTAGATTTCATTCTTCCAGTCACTTTCATCTTGATCATGTCCTTTAATTTTAAGACTCCCAGATGTACAGTTTCCACATCATTTGACACTTCAGTTGGTATTTAAAGGCATTTTAAATCTATAACTCATATTTCTAAATCTCTGAAATATATCCTTATGGCTTTTCTGTTATTTTATATACAGTAAAATATTTCAAGCCAAGAATGATAACTAGACTAAATCACCTTTGCTAATGTGACATTACAACATTTTAGCTATTTAAATTTACATGTTTTACATAACTTATTTTAATTAAATCGTAAGTAAAGCAGGTTTTTTTCGATAAAGACAGTGAATAAAGGTATTTATGGGACTCTCAATAACAGAGGTGATCAATTCTGATCTTTTCACACACTTTCACTGGTTTGCTCATTATGACCAAGGGATGATGGTCTTACAGATGTAATCTAATTTACAGGATATTCTTTATGCAGACTATAAGGAAGCTGACTGGTACAGGTAGAGAGATTACACCATTTAAGTTCAAACACTGGAACTATCCATAGACTAACTACTTTTCTCCTTCCTCTCTCTCAGACCTGGATCTCTTACTCATTTGAATTATAACAGTGCTTTGTTTCTCTCATTAGGTGATACTGAGGCAGCTTATAATAACCTGCAGCATTGCCTGGAACACAGTCCTTCTTATGCAGACGCTCATCTCCTGATGGCTCAGGTTTATTTGTCTCAGGAAAAATTCAAATTGTGTTCTCAGTCTCTTGAACTTTGTTTGAGCTATAATTTTAAGGTAAGTGTTCCAGACTCAAGTGGTTAAAATGCATCACCCTCCTTGAACCTTTAGCAAATGTTTACATATTCAGCTTTTTTTAAATTTTAGTCTGTAATATTTTGCTAATAAATGCATTTTTAATGGAAGAGATTTTGGAATCAGAAGCAGGAGAACAAATGGAGGCAACTGTGTTGTACTTAAAAATTATATGTCCTTGGCAACAAGAGACCTGGGGTCAGTGTCTAGTCTTTCCACTTATCTCTCTCTGAACCCGTTTTCTTTTCTGTACAACTCATAATACCCTAAAATTATAGTGAGCGTTAACTGCAATAATAAAAGTATGTAAAAATAATTGTCAATTATAAAGCATTGTGCCAAATATTTTTATGTCTAAGGGTTTTATTTTATTGCCTGTTTCTTTCTTGGACCTTGGTTTTTCATAGCTTTTTTAGATTCATCATCAAAGAACATTTAGTCATTTTGAACTTAGTATGTGTGTGTTTTGTTTTGTTTTTTTTATTAAAGTTTATCGAGGTGACAACAATTAGTAAAGTTACATAGGTTTCAGGTGTACAATTCTGTATTATATCATCTGTATATCACACTATGTGTTCACCACCCAGAGTCAGTTCTCCTTCCATCACCGTCTATTTGATCCCATTTACCCTTGTCTTCTACCCTCCTCCCCCCTTACCCTCTGGTAACTGCTAAACTATTGTCTATGTCTATCATAGTTTTTGGGGTTTTTTTGTTTGTTTGTCTTGTTCCTTTGTTGCTTTCAGCTTTATATCCCACATATCAGTGAAATCTTATGGTTCTTGACTTTTTGTCTTATTTCACTCAGCATAATAATCTCATGATCCATCCATGTGGTCGCAAATGACTCTATTTCATCTTTTCTTATGGCAGAATAGTATTCCATTGTGTATATATACCACATCTTCTTTATCCATTCATCTATGGAAGGACACTTTGGTTGTTTCCATGTCTTGGCCACCGTAAATAAAGCTGCAGTGAACATCGGAACACATATATCTTTATGGATAAATGTGGTTTGAGGATATAAACAGTAGATTTCTACCCAAGATATTCTGTGTTACATCCCATACCCCTCAGCATTAGGAGAAATCTTAGGTTCAGGAGCTTCCTGAACTACCTGGAGCCATGAGGCAACTCCTCAAAGTTTGGTTTCGATTTGCAGGGTCTTGAGCCCCATATTATGTGAGAACCCTTCAGTGGACTGGAGAATTCAAGTTCCAGGCAAGGTCTGCAGAAGATAATGCCTGCTTTTTAGAGCAGTAGTTCTCAAGATTGGTGGTGCATCCTAACCAGTGCAGGTGCCCTGCCCCAATCAATCAGAAACTCTAAGAGAAGAAATAAGCAGGAGTATTTACACAATGCTCATAGGTAACTGCGGCTTAGAAACAGCCTGAAGGAAGATGGTAGCTGTCCTAGACGTTAGATGCCTGCTACTTCACCTCATTTTGGATTATCTCCTTCTCTTTGACTCCTTTCTCACCCATTTTTGTCATTGTATTTTTCCTATATACACTTCTGCTCACCACAGTAAAAACAGAAGCTTCATTACATGTTTCAGAGTAGTGTCAAAGGATAAAACCAATGTTTAATTAAAGTGTCCTAAAATTTTTAATCTTAAAATTTAAAAATAAAAGGAACAAAACTTTGTTTCTAGAACTCTAATAATTTTATATAACTATCAGAAGTCTGAGATAAAGAAACTGCTTTCCTAAAAACTCAAATAATTTCTTAGACTGTACTTGCTAGCCTATAAACTTGCTTGCATTTTCTCTTCTGTCATGGTATAAGCACTTAATTAACTTGTTTGACATTCAGTGGGTCACTAGGTAGTGACAGGTTCTCTGAATTTGATTTAATAAATGATCAGAAAGTTAATAAAAGGCCAAAAATGACCTCATATATGCAGTCACAGATAGACTGTCCTCAAAGATCCTATTATTTTAATGTTTGATGGATTATAAATCATGTGTTGATGTTGTAAGCACTCCAAGGAAGTATTTCTGAATATTATTTTTTCAGGTGAGAGAATATCCTTTATATCATCTGATTAAAGCTCAGTCACAAAAGAAAATGGGAGATATAGCAGAAGCAATTAAAACTCTGCATATGGCAATGGGTTTACCAGGAATGAGGAAAGTTGGAGCGTCCTCAAAATCAAAATGCAAAAAGGCTGAAGTTGATGCAAGCCATCGTTTATCAATCTTTCTTGAGTTGGTCGAGGTTCACCGCTTAAATGGAGAACAGGTAGGTCAAGTTTTAATTCAATGGCTGAGATTTGAGCTTTGTCATTCAAATATATATATAGTACATATAGTCAGTAGTAAGTGAAAAAGCTAAAATTATTCCCTTGACTAAATGGTAAAGTTTAAAAATTTTATTTCTGCATTACTTTGCACCAAATCGTGTGCTTTCTGCGAGCCCCTGAAGTTAAACATAGTTTGGATCTGGATGACTTTAAATATCAGTGTACTTAATGTTGGCTACCATGAAATAATATAAATAACAATATAATGTAATATGTGCTATGAAATGTAAGATAACACATATAATAACATAATAATATAATGTATGATTACCTTGGTTACCATAAAAAGTAATAACATAATATAGTTATAATTCGATAAATTCCTAAAAGGAATCACATACACAAACACACACAGACATGGACACGCACATGCACACACAGATACTACTGGAATAAAATGAAAGTACCAACCTGAAATTTTAACAGTTGAGAAAACAAAAGAACCACCTGATGAATACAGCTTTGGTAAGCTCATAGGACAATCTTAAAATCAAATACTTAAAAATAATAATACAGATGGATGGATGGATAGCTAGCAAGCATGTAATTCTGAGAGAATTCAAGAAAATAAAGAACTTAATATCACTGATACCTGTATTTTGGGCTGCAGCAGTCGCTAATCATTTATTTTCATATTTTAGTGAAAATTAAGAAGGCTATGCCTAGGTACTTGCCAAATCTTAAAGAACTTTTATTTCACTAATAAATTAACATACTATACAGTACTACCATAAATAGTTGATTCTAAGGTGCACTATTTTTTTCACATTTTAACATTTCTGAAATCCTAATGTTTTATAACCTCTAAAGTTGAGATGAGTCTTAATATTTTAGATTCATTGAGTCACTTATTTGGAAGTGAGGTACTGTATTCACCTGAGTTATAACAAAAATGATGTCCGAGCATAGGGAATAAAGTAATCTGCTACTTAATGAAGAGCCCTTGGATGTAGTGGTGACTGTGGATTGGCTCCCATCAACGAGGCAGTAATGAATGAGGCTAAGAATTTAGGCTCCGGAGTCAGGCTGCCTGCATTTGAACTCTGGTGCTGTCATTTGTTAACTTCTTAACACTAAATCTCAAATTCCTTACGCCTTACAAGATAGGGGTAATAATAGAGATTACTTCGCAGGGGTTTGTGTGTGTGTGTGTGTGTGTGTGTGTGTGTGTGTGTGTGTGTGTGTGTGTGTGAAAATTAGATAGGCTAATACAATGCTGGATGCAAAGTAAATACTAATCAAATTATATTAGCAGAGACTTATGTAGTAACTACTCAGCTAACAAATATTTGTAATGTCATCGGATTTTAGTTTCTGAGTTTAGTTTTAAATTCTTGTGCTTTTCAAAAATCCATCACTATTTCATGAATATCATAACTGCTGGCATTTATTCATTGTTTTAGTAGAAAATATTCATTTCTAGTGTAACTTGTAGACTATTGTGAATCTTATTTTAATTTCATCTTTACAGCATGAGGCAGCAAAAGTGTTACAGGACGCCATTCATGAATTTTCTGGGACATCTGAAGAACTGCGTGTTACTATTGCTAATGCGGACCTAGCTCTGGCCCAGGGAGATGTTGAACGGGCTTTAAGTATGCTTCGGAATGTGACATCCGAACAGCCTTATTTCATAGAGGCCAAAGAAAAAATGGCAGATATATATCTGAAGCACAGGAAAGAGAAAATGTTACATATCTCTTGTTACAGGTAAATGGTTATTTCAACCCTTGTATTTTGTCACTTTTACCTCCTGAAATTAATTCCCAAGTTTAGCTTTGTCTTCTCTTTTAGCTGCTTTACAGATACTTTATAGATCTTTGCCTTAACATGTTCTCGCTACCTTGTCCTACCACCAACCACAGTCACTCTTGCCAAATTTCTCACTCTCCCTAAAACGAATCATAGTAATATGATTATTTCTACCTGTGGCTTACTCTTGTTTCTCACCTCTCCTCCCTCGTCAGATGTTATTTCTAGACCCTGAATCGTCCTGTTTGAGAAGGAAAAGAGCTGTAACAGTTGCGTGTATTCTAATAGATTCAGAAAATTATGTAATACGTCAACAATTCAGGGACTACATGGTCATATGTAATTCGTAATGTAATAGTTATAGCAAAAGAAAGTTATGACAGTATACACCACACCAAGGTATGGGTTACAAATTTTCCTTGGTGAAAGGGCAGGGTCTTTAAAAATTATGTCTTATACTGTTGCCTTAGGAGTTCTTGCAGTACCAAAACCCATACACGTGGGCGTACACACACGTGCACACATGCACAGAAAGAGGTTGCTCTTACTTTCTCCCGAAACAAAAAGATAAAACATCCAGGCATACACTCCATGTCAGAGAAAATTAACATTTTTAAACTCTTGAGAACATAGTAAAATGTTGATGAATTAAGTCATCAAACCAAGTCAAACTAGTCCATCTATATTACTTATGTAAGTATCTAATCTCAGAAAGCTACTCAGATTCTTTGTAGATGCTGAGTGATTCAAAGAAACTGAACAACATAGCTGTATAGACGAATGGATGGGAGTTCCTAATGACATTTTCTAGGATGATTCCTAAAGATCAGCACTACTGTCTCTAATGAAATGAAAGGGATTTTAAAGTAGGGTTGATTTGTTTGAATGCAGTATAGTAGATCAGTTAAAAGCATAGGTTTTGTTTCACGCAGATCTGATACATTAGCTGTAGGTTTAAACTCAAGTCATCTGTAAAATCAATAATAATTGTCTTTCTCATAGTTTTTGACCAATGAAATGAGATACTGTATGTTAAAGATTAGGATCACATTATTATGTGAATAACTTTGGTATTTTGACCTTTAGTAGTCTAAATTTTGCAGGTAAAACATAAAAAGCAAATATTGAGGTAGAAAACGTTATATTTTTTAAGATAACTCATTTCAGCATATGAGTAATGTCGTGAGTATTGGAGCTCAAGATACATAGGACAATAAGTGTTTTTTCCCCACTATCATTTTTTGGTACCTTTACTCCCACATCATTTCAAAATTAAATGTAACAGAAAGTATGTATCTGGATAGTAAGAATTTATCTACTCTGTTATGTGCATTTCAGAAAATGCAGAGATTTAATGAAAAAAAATGGTTGATCTAGCATAAACAGCCAGTGTGTGAGTATGGGTGTTTTGTTTTGTTTCGTTTACCATATTACAGTGTGGGATATATAGAAACTACTCTGAAGGCTATTGGTTAATTGAAATAAATGAGCTTACCTTTACTTTACATTGTTTTAGAAGAAGATATTTGTATTCAATATACTAAATAGAGTGGGTCTGATTTCTAGAGAAATTGCTGAAAGAATGCCCAACCCTCGTTCTTTTCTTCTCCTTGGAGATGCATACATGAATATTCAAGAGGTAAAGTTTCTGATGCTATTTGGACTTAGAATTTTTAAAAAATTCTTAGCGATTACTATAACATTCTGTTAAAAGGAATTTGTTTTTTTAAATAATGTTTACTTAATATTCAAAGATTCAGTCATTACAGAAAAAAGGCAACAACCATTACAACAAAACAGTGTTTTTCTTTTCAAATTGATATCCAGTAATTTAACACTGTCATTATTTAAAATAGAGATGTTATCAGAAGCAAGATAAGAGTCTCCTTCAAACAGAAGGATGATGAGCTACTGGCTAAGATGGTGTTTTCTTTGAAAGGAAACAGTTCTCTGACTCAGTATCTGGCTTTTATAATGATTGAAAGAAATGAAGAGTCAAGAATTTGTCTCTTAGTTCTCAGTATTATTTGTGAAGACAAGGACACTATTAACATGGGTGGGATTATACTAATTAGTTACACCTATGCTGATGACTATCACCTCTCTGAAATTATTAAGATTTCTGGACTTAAGTGTGTGCTTTATTATTAGTCTCATTAAGATTCCAAATGAAGAACTTAATTATAGGAATGTTGGCATTTAGTGGGATCCAGCTAAGCTGTTTATTTATTGTTTATTTTTTGTATCTGCCAACATTAGCCGGAAGAAGCCATAGTAGCATATGAGCAAGCATTAAATCAGAACCCCAAAGATGGAACACTGGCAAGCAAAATTGGGAAAGCACTTGTCAAAACTCATAACTATTCCAAAGTAAGTACTTTATAGTTTGGAATATATCTATTTGGCCAAAATTTTATTTTTTTATTTTTTTATTTTCAATTACAGTTGACATACAATATTATATTAGTTTCAGGTGTACAGCATAGTGGTTAGATACTTATATAACTTACGAAGCGAATCCCCAATAAGTCTAGTACCCACCTTGCACTATACATAGTTATTAGAATATTACTGACTATATTCCCTTTGCTGTACTTTATATCCCATGACTGTTTTGTAACTACCAATTTGTACTTCTTAATCCCTTCACCTTTTTCACCTAGCCTCCTAACCCTCTTCACATCTGAGAACCATCAGTTTGTTTTCTGTATCTTTGAGTCTGTTTCTATTTGTTTGTTCATTTATTTATTTTTTTTAGATTCCATGTATAAGTGAGATCATGTGGTATTTGTCTTTGTGTGACTTATTTCACTTAGGATAATAACAAAATTTTTCAAACACTGCTCTATAAGAGGTCTTCAGCAAACACCATTTGTATTTTGATGGTTGTAAAACTAAATTCATATTCACAAACTGGAATTTATGTTAAAGGCTTTCTCATGTCTCAGATTCGTCTTTGCTGCATTTTGCAAAGGCTGTTTGGACCCTAAAGTTTACTTCAGGCTTCATCTTGCATCTAAATCTTTGCCACCAAATCAATTACAATAAGCTCACTATTGTTACGTGTCTTTCATTATAACAAATAGATGTCCTTTCTTTTGAATTAGTTTTGGTAAGCCGTGTGCTTGGAGGTTTTTGTTTTGTTTTGTTTTCTTAGTAGAGATAATGGATTTTCTTTTAGTTGTTACATTCTTGCCCTATTCCTAGTAACTGCTGAACATATATACAACAGCTAACAAAGTATTTGCATTCAATTATGTTCGCTGGCTTCTGGAATAAAACCAGTAAAAAAATTTTCACCAAGCGCTTTTCTTTAGCTATTTATTCTACGAAATGCTAGTTGTCTTGTATGATGTTAGATTGTCTAAGGAAAATGGCATACTTAACTGATAGTGCGGGTACATGCCTAAGCTCCTCCTAGATTATCTCTAATTATACATACGCTTTTTGTGTGTAATGTGTAAAGTATCTATGTTTGAATGCCATCCTCAATGCCTTTTTTCCTAACTGAAATGGATTTTGTTTAGGCAATCACTTACTATGAATCTGCTCTGAAAAGTGGACAACAAAATTATCTTTGCTATGATCTGGCCGAGCTTTTATTAAAATTGAAATGGTATGACAAAGCAGAAAAAGTTCTTCGACATGCTCTAGCTCATGAACCTGGTATGAAAGTCTTTTTGATTTGGAAAAATGTATACCTGATATACTTGATCCATTTTATTTTTATATTATATAAGTGTGTATTTGTATTCTCAGTATTTTATATGTGAGGTTGGTTATTTCATTTATCAGCATATCATTCTTCTAAAATAAGATATTTAAGAAATCTAATAACAGATTACAGAACAGTTAATTGTGTTATAGAGAGATACTTTACTTTCCAAAATGATGTAAAGGAAGGTTCCTTTAAATTGCAACTACATCTGATGTTTAAACAAGTAAACATTTTTATAATCTTTATTCTTTTTAAAGTCTTTTTTTTTAATTCTCTATAAAAGACTATAATGTATGTCTCCAGTTTCTCCTATGAATTCTATTTGAATTGTTCTCAAACTATCTCCCTAGAAGTAACCATTTTTATGTTTTAATGTATATTTTATATGTATATAAATATATAAATGTAACATGAATACTTTTCCATTTCAAAACGTATTGTTTTTATTCTGCAATTTTTTTTACATACAATATGTCACAGATGTAGTTTGATGTCAGGACATTCATATCATTCTATCTACTGGCATCATAGTATTATTATATGTAACTCCGTAAGTTATTTAACTTTCCCCAATTATTGGGCATTGAATTTGTTTTCAATTCTTTGTTATTATAAACCATGTTACAATGAATGTCCTTGTATTTCATTTGTTGATGTACACTTGCTTATGTTTCTTAAGAAAAAGATGGTAAGTTAGAGGGTATGTGTATTTAAAATTTAATTGGATGCTATCAAATTGCCTTCTTACAAGTTTATATAAACTTACTTTCTAAAGATCTTTATTTTTCACTAAAATCTAGTTTTGTTCATTGCCAAAATTTTAAAATTAGAGAAGTTAATGAAAGTTGTGTCTTCTCCCACTCTCCAGAGAAAATCATATTTAACAACTGGTACGAGTATATCAGCCTGGTCAGTCTCCCTGCCCCATCTCTCCTCGTCTGTCTCTCACACACAATTACATACCACTTTTTTCATACCAAAATGGGATCATGTTATACATATAGGTCTATAGTATTCATTTTTCAATAAGCTTCAATAGCTTATTCATTTTTCAATAGCTTCACTCCATGTTGACAAATATAGCTCTTTTTATTTTTTTAGCATAGGTAGAGTATTCTACTGTATGTTGACATCATAATTTATTTGATGCGTCCACTATTGATAAACATTTAAATTGAAGAAAAGTTGGAAACAATACTGAGACAAAATTCTTGTTTGTATACTGCTGTTTACCTCCTAGAATTGAATCTTGCCCCATTGTTCTTTCTTAAGGCTATAACTGTACCAACATTATGTAAAATAAATCATGGAAAAAAAATTTTAATTTGCCCTTCTTTGATGACTGATAAGGTTAGGCATCATTTTATGTCTACAGATAATATTTGAGGAATTTTTTATTTATATCCTTATCTTTAATCCTTTACCTATTATTCATGTTGTAGATGTTTCCTTCCAGGCTCTCGTTTCTTTAACAAATTTATTTATCATTTCCTTGGTCAAATAGAATACTTAATTACCATATATATCATTTCCCTGAAAATAAGACAGCTGAGCAATAGGCTCTAATGCATCATTTGGAACAAAAAATTAATATAAGACAGGGTATTATATTATATTATATTATATTATATTATATTATATTTATTATATTATATTAAAGACCCGGTCTTATATGATAGTAAAATAAGACTGGGTCTTATATTATATTCTATTATATAAGACCTGGTCTTATATTATAGCAAAGTAAAACTGCGTCTTACATTTATTTTTGCTCCAAAGACACATTAAAGTTGATTGTCCATCTAGGTCTAATTTTCGGGGAAACACGGTAATACCTGCCAGTCTCTTTTTTTTTTTAATTCTGAATTCCTTCTCATGCTCAGAAAATCCGATCGTAACATTATAAAAATATTTCCTTATACTTTTCTGGAATTTTTTTATATTTTTTATTTTTATAATGGAGAACTTGAACCCACATATAATTCTTACTATATAGTTTCCTAAATTGATAGTCAATTTTATTTCAGTGCCATTTATTGAAATATCACCTTTATCATGTAATAAACTTTTTTATATACATGACTGATTCTTGGAATCTTTGCTTTAAGATTGCACTAAGTTGTTTCCTTTTGTTTGCTAATACCATATTCACTGTAGCTTTAAAATATGTTTGGATACATGATAAGTCATTTCTGAGTTATTTATTTATTTATTTATTTATTTATTTATTTACTTTATTAGTTTCAGTTATACAAAACAACAAAATGATTAGACATTTACACACCTCACAAAGTGATATCCCCAAGAAGTCTACCTCTCTGAGTTTTCTCATATTTCCAAAATGGTCTTTCAATTTCACTTTGATGAAGTTGGTGTTTATATTTTCCTAATTTTGAATGCATTTACTATGTAAAGTATTATTAGTTCATAAAGATACTTGCACAGGTCTGTCAGACCTTACTTAAAACACTACATATGGCCTTAAATGTGGATATACGTTTTTGAAAAGGTTGTAAAGGAGGAGAGATTCAAGCAGTATGTATTACATTCATGTAATATAAGTATTAGGTTGGTGCAAAAGTAATTGCGGTTGGAAAGGTTAAACATAATTGCAAAAACCACAATTACTTTTGCTCAACCTAATACTTTCACTTAATAAGTACTTGCTGCGCATACTCTATGTGTGTACTTAGATACCTTTTTCTGTGTTTTATTACATATTATTTCATCAATGCTCACATTAGATTTTGAGGCAAATATAATTTTCCGATTTTTTAAATTAGCCATCTAGGACTCAGTTTTGTTGACGTACCTAGGTTCACCTAGCTGATAAATAGTAGCACCTGGGTTCTAATAAATATCTTCTACTTAGCACATCTAAAACCGAATTCCTAGTCTGCTTCCCCATGTCTGTTCTACATGCAGCCTTCTTCCTCTCAATAACTTCATCCTTCTTGTATTTGCTAAGAGCCAAGAGCATTGCCTTCACCCTTGTCCAAGCCACCATCGTCTGTTAAGTAGATTACGACAGTAGCCTCCCAGCTGGTCTCCCTGTTTCCATCCTCACACCCCCACACCCCTTGCCACAGCCTTTCTCAACCCAGCAGCAGCATCGAGCCTTTTAAACCATGTAAGTCTGATCGTGTCTGTTCAAGCTCCCTGTGTCTACCTTGTTCCCCGGAGTTCAGCCAAAGATTTCACAGAGGCTTGTGTGGCCCTTAACATGTGTGCACCATTGCTCCTCTGACCTCTCCTTCTACCCTCCTCTCACCACGGTTGTAGTCTCCTTGTTCCTTGTGCCATCCTAGAGCTTTTCTTACCTGTAAAATAGCAATGGCAAAACCTACCTCACGAGAGGAGGTTTTAAAGAGATAATGTATATAAACCACTTTGAACAGAGTGTCGCATGGACCATGCACTTGATAAACGGTGGAAGAAACATATTTCTGTTAATCATCTAGGGTTCTTTTACTACTCTTAGATCACAGAGTAATAATACTAAATATTTAAATAGCACTTACCATGTACCTGACTTTATTTTAATTGCTTTGCATATGTTCGCTTATTTAGTAACTTATTGATGGTAAAGATTTTACAACAACCCTATGAGATAGGTACTGTTATTTCCCTCTTTTACAGATGAAAGGGAGGCACAAAATTGTTAAGTACCTTGTTCAAGGTTAAATAGCTAATATGTGATGAAGCCTAAATTTGAAACCAGACTGGTTGGCGTCAAAGCCAGTGCTCTTAATGGCTTAGCTTTATTGCATATCAGATACCTATTAAAAAAAAAATGCAACTTATGTTCTTCATTGCATGTAGCAACTATCTTTTAATGACTTCAATAAAGTGAACATTTTATACACTTAAGAATGAAAATTGAAAATGAGTTGTTACATTGTTTTCTCTTAATACATATCTAAGAAAAACCTCCAGTTGTTATCCACTTCTTTAACTTTTCTCCCAGCTAGTTTTTATCTTTAAGTCTTTTTTTTTTAATTTGGCTATTTTTCATTGAACTGACTGAAAATTGTTTAACTTTATTCACTATTTTTCAAAAATCATTCTTTCTAAAGACCAGTTTTAAAACTTGCAGAAAAATGTAAACATTTATTTTAACTGAATATTTTTTTCCCAATGTATTCTGTTCTTTTATAGTAAATGAACTGTCAGCTCTCATGGAAGATGGACGTTCTCAAGTTCTTCTAGCAAAAGTTTATAGTAAAATGGAAAGACCTGATGATGCAGTCACTTCATTACAACAGGTAAATGCATTTGTTTGTGACTGTAGTTGTGGGGTGGGAGGTGAGCGCAGAAGGAAATATGCCACACGTAAGAGGAAAACAGTCTCTTTTGACCCATCACTCATAGAAAATAAGTCAAAATAGAAATAATTGTCGAATGCCTATGTATTGTACTGTTTAAATATATTATTGCTAATTTTTATAACAAATACAGAAGTTGATGTTTTTAATCCTGTTGTACAACTGAGGAGGCTTGGTTTAAAAACTTGGATGAAGTCACATGACTGGTGTCACAGGCAGGATTTGAACTCAGTTCTTTTTTCTTCCATTTATTTATAGCTTCTTAATTTCTTTTAATATTTTGTGGTTTTCTTTTTTTATATTAAAGCTTATTGTGGTGACAAATTACATAGTAAACTTAGTAAAGTTACATAGGCTTCACGTGTACAATTCTGTAAATACATCATCTGTATATCACATTGTAATTTTCAATGGAGGCATTTTGCACACTTTTCCTTAGTGATATCCTATATGTGGCTGATGTTTTTTAATGATTTTTCAATTTCTAGTTTTCTAACAATTTTTCTATAAATATCTTAAATTTTACCTAATGTACTCTCAGTGTCTATTGAGACGGTCATATGACTTTTCTTCTTTTTTTTCTGGTAAGGTGGTGTATTAAATTAATTGATTTCAAATGTTCACCTTTATATGCCTGAAATATGTGTCACTTTCTTGTGATTTTTTTAAAACAATATTACTGGAATTTAAAGATATTAGCTAATACAGTGTTCAAGATTTGTGCATCTATGTTCATGAGAGATTGAAAGCTACCCTCAGCTCCTAGAGGTTCCTGAGTTCTTTGCCTGGTGAGCCAGCTAATATGACCACTTAATTCTTCAAAGCTATCAAGGGAGGAAGTCTCTAGAGTGAGTAGGCTAGCAAGATAGTCTCATATAATTTAATCATGGGAGTAACATTCCTTCATATTTGCCATATTCTGTTAGTTACAAGCAAGTTACAGGTCCCAACTCACACAAGGAGAGGTGATTATACAAGGTAGTGAACATCAAGAGGTGAGAATCATGGAAGCCATCATAAAATCTGTCTGCCATGATAGGTGCTTGAATTTTTGTTGAATGACTGAAAGGAAAGCATAGGTTATTGTAATTCTTTAATTGCAATAATTCTTTAATTACAAGAATTATAGGGAAAATCACTTTTTAGTATATTAGCTATATTTTCTGTGGAAAAAACTAAATAAATCAGAAATAAAGAACCTATATGCCATAAAATACTTAACTTTATAAAGTTCTAATTAATATGTACATATTATATTTGTTTTTGCTTCTTTCACTTAATAATCATTTGTGTGTATGTCTATATAGCTCCATTTCATCATGTAAAAAGTAATGTGATATTCTGATTTTATTGGTATATTTAATTTTGGTGTGGTCTTCAGTAAGATATGTACATGTACATAATAAAGCTATTCGAATAGAAAGGGAAATTAAAAAGTCTATTAATTAGTATATACACACACACACATTCACTCACTCACTCACTCACACACACACTTCATTCTACCCAAGGGCTTTAGGGAATTAGCAAGAATATATACATATTATAAAATAGGAAGGGGAAAGGAAAAGTAAATGCAGTGACAATGAAGGTTAATATAGTTATTTTAACAGATAATTAAATTTAGGTCTGATCTTTCTGGAAACCAAGGAAAAACATAGGGAATGGTATCAATTTTTGAGAACATTTTATTCTGTATGAAAATGGGTCTTAATGATCATTTTATATAGTTAAAGAAATTGAGCATTCTTTTATGAAATGTCTGATCAAAAATGCGAAACTACTTTGCTCAAAAAATTGCCTCTGTTTATTTACCTTTAAGAAAGTTTTGAGCCTCACAAAATCCAAGTTATAAATGTGTTTCTCTAGGAAGTTAAGCTAATGAGGTCCACGTATTTGACTTTGCAGAGGTTTAGCTGATATAGAGATAAAACTCAGACCATCTAGAGAATGAATTGCATATCTGTTAGAGCTAGGGTGACCATATCATTTATCATTTAAGCCAGAATACTTTTCAGAGGGAAAGAAGGCAGACATGAAGCTGCTACAACAGATATAAAATGGTACTGCCAGATAGAGAGGTACGATTACCCTATTTAGACCAATTATTTCAGAGTTTTTTGATTTTGTGTTTGTGTGTGTGCAAAACCATGCACACTTATATGTACATAAATAAAATATCAAATATACAAATGTAAATATACCTCTATACTTTATAAACATAGTAGCATAACCAAAATGAAAAGTTCATGAAACAGTATTAACCTTTACCACGTGCTGTATACACTAATATTTTCTGATCCTTTCTCTTTCATTTCTAAAAGAATGGTTACTGTGATGCCCTAAATTGATACGATGGCCTGTGGTACCAAAAGTACCCAGCGTTAGACCATGTTCATCAAATATCAGTTGTCAACCAACATTTTGACAAGGAGTCACCAAAAGGGCTCCCTGTGTATAGCATAATGTGTGGCAGGCAGATGGTGGGCATTTACTGTTTGTTAAATGAATGCATGAATGCATTAGTGAATGATTGGAGCAAAGTTAAATTTTACTGTGAAGGCCTAAAGCACAGGAGTTCTCTGTCACTTATTAAAGGAAGGTCTCAATGTTTTAAAAACCAGATGTGTGGGTGGGAAGACTGATGTTCTTCCCAATTACCAACCTACTCTACATTCTTACCCTAAAGAAGGCTCCTACCCTCTTTCGGGGTGTCTATGAATAGTGTAGGACCATATATGCACACCATCAATTAATTAGCCATTCTCCATTGTTAGACATTTGAGTCGTGTCCAGATTTTTTGTTTTTCTTTCATTGTTGTTTCTTTGTTTTTTCAACAAATAACAGAGATTGTTTTTTTCTTCGCAACAAATCGTGTTTCCTTTTTTTTTTTTTTCCTAAGCAATGTTCTTGCTACCTAACCAAGAGTGGAACAACTAAGGTCAATTACCTGGTTAAGTTTAACCGAGTTAGTGTGTTTTCCTAGGGTGCTCCCCAGAAAGATTGGACTAATTGATAGACCATCAACAATACATGGATGTACTTACTGCCTGAAACCTGCCAATATTTGATTTAATAACTGTTAGATACTACTTTATTAGTTTAATAAACATGTTAAATTTTCAATTATTTAATTACGGAATCTAGACATCTTTTCCAAATATTTGTTTCATGGTTGTATTTCCTCTTTAGTGAGCTTCTGAACATATCCTTGTAACAATGGGAAAAGACTCAGTAATTTTTAGTACTTCATTTGGAAAGATGTGTGCATGCTGGCTCATTTGCAAACAAGTGCATGTTTAAGACCTCAGCTAAGACATTTTCTTTGGATCGGGCCTTGTTAGATTGCGGGCCAAAAATGCTTAAAATAAGTTTTCTGTAAAATTCTGCTGTGTGTCAGTTACTGAGAATTGTTTAATTTATTTTCTGTTTCTTTTATTAATTTCTTTTTATTCTTATTTTTTTCTAGGCTCGAGAATTACAAGCGCGAGTACTAAAGCGTGTTCAGATGGAACAGCCAGATGCTGTTCCTGCACAGAAACATTTAGCAGCTGAAATTTGTGCAGAAATTGCGAAACACTCTGTTGCTCAGCGTGACTATGAGAAAGCAATTAAGTTTTATAGAGAAGCACTTGTTCATTGTGAAACAGATAATAAAGTCAGTACCTTCATGAAATTTTAAGCACCTTTTATTCCAGATGTCATCTAATTTCCCCAAATGTAAAATTCTTAGCAGCTTATTAATAAAGAATTGAAAAGAAATACAACAAAAATACAAATTAAAACTTAATATTGTTTCTAGAAATTTTCAGAATACTTACATGATGCCTTAAATTAACGTTAGAATCTAAAAATTCAGGAACAAGTGATATAAGGTATATCTTCAAGCTCTTTCTTTTTTTAATATTTATGTGTGTTTTAAGAATCACTTTAAAATAATTTCTCCATCTCATATCTGGATCTAGATGATTCAATTCCGTTTACTAAACACCTATTGTACACCTCTGTATTGCTGTTTGGTGCTGTATATGTAAAAATGACTAGATTGAATCTCTACCTCAAATTGCACAGAATGAGAAAAAATGTAAAGATAATATTGGTGTAGAAAGCGTGTATACATGGCTGGTTATATGAACTAAAATGTTATTACTTTCTTAGATCTGAATAGATGTTTAAAATTTTTCTTAAAAAATACTCTAATGAATAGCTAAATTCTTAAATAAGTGATTACGGAACAAAAGACAGCCATATTCTGGAATTTAAAATTTAAGATTGAACATATTTAAATTAATACAATTCTTTCAGATGTAAGACAAAAATAACCTTTATTAAGGCCTAACCAAAGAGATACCTTGTTCAGTGATGGCTCAAGATTTTAAAATCCTAGTTTTAAATCTGAAGCATACCTTAGAGATTATCTACTTCAAGCTTTTTATTTTACAAATCAGAAAACGGGTTTTGAGAGGTAAGAGGGACTTAGCCCTATCGTGGAGAAACTTGGACTAGAATCCAGTCTCCCTATTTAAGTCCAGTGTTCTTTTTACAATGCTTTGTGCCTCTGTACTTTTCAAGTGAGTTACCACCTGTTTTTTCTTTTTTGTTTTTTCCCCTAGTATAAGAGAAAGTAGAGATAAGCGTGCCTATAGTTTTCCCATTATGCTTGACATTTTTATTGCGATAACTGTTGGTCAACTAAAGTTTAATCTGGGTCCAGAAATTTTCCTCATTCACTTTTTATTCCAAACAGTTTCTTGCTAATCTTGGCCTTTTTCTCGCAGATAATGCTGGAGCTGGCACGATTATACCTGGCACAAGATGACCCTGACGCCTGCTTGCGTCACTGTGCTCTCCTTCTCCAGAGTGACCAGGACAATGAAGCTGCTACCATGGTTAGTCCAAGAGACTTCAGTGCTGTAAAGGCGGTTGTGTTTTATACTCCACGTGGAAGTTTCAAATTTCACCCAAGAAAACTAATACTAGATGAGAGACCTGGCTCATGTAGGCTTTTGGAAGAAATTACTTTTTAACATTTTTAATACATTTTACAAATAAAGACCAAGAATCTTTTTTATTTTATAAAAATAGTAAACCTATTCTTATAAATGAGGCCTGACTTGCCGAATTGGGCCTAGTTAGTTTTTCTGTATGGCTCAGGATGCTTGGTCAGGAGGAGTTCATCTATCTGGTAAAACTATAATTTGCTAAAGACTAACCTTAAGTACTTACTCAGACACGCTGGACTAATTTATAAGTTTCAGTGGGACTTTCGGAGTTACAGAAAAAAACTTCGTTTATCATTCTAAGATGGAGTGTTTTAAATAGAGTTCTGGTTTTCTTTCTGCTTGATCCTGGGGTTGAGGTATTCGCTAGCTTTTCAAACAGCTACATCGATGACAGTTTGTGAGGTTCATTCTAAGTTATTATACTGAAAAAGAAATATAAAAAGTCTCCCTTTCAAAACATAATAAGAAAATCTCATTAGATCTTGCTTATTTTGAATTCCTTTGAAATATTTAGGATTTAAGAGTATTTGTTTTTTCTTTAAATCTTCTCCTTGTCACTTTAGCCATTCCCAGTGATGCATCTTTCTGTGATAGTACATACAGTGTGCAATTTCCTTCAAATTTCTGTTTTTAAAAATAACCACTTGAAACATATTTTCTGCTAAAACTACAGTTTTGCAAACAGAGCTATCTGTTTCACATCCTTCATTATCTTCTATTATATTGATCTCAGTGCTAATCTGCTTAAGGTGTGCTTGCATTTTAAATGGCTCCTTTTTATAAAACTTTGCCCTCATGTATTTCATATGCATTTTCATAGTGCCAAGTCTTTTTTTCTTTTTCTAATTTTTATTTGGGAATATCAAGGAACAGTGTGTTTTTCCAGGACCCATCAGCTCCAAGTCTAGTCGTTTTTATAATGTAGCTGTGGAGGGCGCAGCTCACTGGCCCATGTGGGAATTGAACCAGCAATCTTGGTGTTACGAGCACTGCACTCTAACCAACTGAGCCAACCAGCCGTCCTCATAGTGCCAAATCTTGATAGAAGGAATATGCTTTGTAAAGTACATGGCAATATTTCTAGAACCAACTCTTTTTTTACCTTTCTAGATGATGGCAGATCTCATGTTCAAGAAGCAGGACTATGAACAAGCAGTGTTTCATTTACAGCAGCTTTTAGAACGCAAGCCAGGTAAATATTCACTGATTATATTTTTCTAATGTAATAGACTCCCTTTCTCCTCGTTTTGGTGGCTGGGCACCTTGGAAAAACCCCAAACCTGGTTGAATCTAACTGTGCTTATTCTACACCTGCTCCTGAGCAGTTGAAATGGCTATAAGGAAAATGTGACACCATTGACTCATCTCACTTTAAATTATGACTGCAGACTCCAAATGGGCCCTCAGCTATCCTACTGTATTTCTCCAATGAACACTCACTCCAGCTACTTTTCATACTTTCTCCTCTCTCCTCAACCTCCAACACCCATTCCCCTTTTATTGTCCTCAGCTAAAAACCTTGCCTCCTACTTCCCTGAGAAAACATGAACAACTGGAAGGGACGGTTGTTCTCTTCCCCATCTTCTCGTCACTGTCTGTCCACTCCCCAGCCAATATCTTCCCCAGGTCTGCCATCCCATCTGCAGCAGCTTCTCCCTGTCTGCACTCGACACTACCCCGTACCTCCTAAAAAAGCTTTATTCATGCAGTTCTCTCTCCTGCATCATTTTTTTCTCAGTCAGACACAAACATGCTGTGATATCTCACCACTTCAAATACATCAATAAATAAAAACCAGCTTTTAACTCTCCAGTTACTCTTCTACTTACTTCTCCATTCCTCCATTTTCCTTTACAACAAATTTCCTCTCGAATAATTTCTATATGTGTTGTCTTTGTCTCCTCTATTTCTGAGCACCAGTGAAGCTCTTCTGTAGGGTAACCAGGACCTTCGTGCTGCCAGATCCAGTGTGGAATTCTCAGTTTTCTGCTTACTTGGCCCGTCATTGCATTTAGCACAATTTTTCCCCTCTTCATCCTGGAAGATTTTCTTCACTTGTCTTTTAGGATGCTAGTCTTACCCGGTTTTCCTTCTCCCAACTGTCCACTCTATTTGACTCTCCTTTTTTCCATCTTTGTTCTCTGTGACCTTTAAATATCAGAATGTTTTAGACCTCAGTCTCAAACCTTTTATCATGATTTTTATACATTCACCCTGCTAGGTGATTTCATCTAGTCCCATGACCTTATATCCTGTTTATATGCCGATGTCTCCCAAATGTGTATCTGCAGTCCTGACTCATAAACACCACTGCCTGTTTGCATTCCCACTCAGCTATTTAGGAAGATCTCCAGCTTAGCATGTCCAAACAGAATGCTTGATCTCTCCTTCCCTCCAAATCTGCTCCTTCTTCATTTCTCGTCTCAGTACATGGCATCACCATTTACCCACGTACTCAGGCCTCAGACCTTACAGTTTACTTTGCCTCATCTTTCTTTCATACACTATATTCATTCTGTCAGCAAACCTGTTAGCTCTGCCTTTAAAATACTTCTAGAATCATCACTTTTTACCACCTCCACTGCTACCACCCTGGTCTCAGCCTTCATCATCTTACATAGGTAATTTCAGCATTTTCATAACTTATCTCTGTTTCGATTCCTTGCCTCAAAATAGTTTGGGAAAAAATTCAAAATAGAAATTTTTTCAGCTGAAAGTGAAAAAATAAATCCTAGTGGCCTAAATGGCTTTTATTTTTCTGTTATGTAAACCAAACTTAAAAGAAGATGATGCAGGGAATGGCACAGAGGTTCCATAGTATCATCAGGAAACCTGAGTTCTTCTGTCTTTTCCTTCTACCATCATGAATGAGCCTTACTTCCCTTCGAAGTATCACCTTATGGTCCAAGACGACTGCTGCAGCTCTGCGGCCACCCTGGGGAGAGTGGGGGTGGAAGTGGGCCAAAGGGCATGGCTCCCCAGTGAATCATCTTTTTTTTCCTTTAAAAAACCCTTTCTAGAAGCACCCCCATGGCTGTACAAGAGAGTGATAAATGTCTTTTAGTTGAACACAGTGCCACATGGAACCAAATCAGGATTCTGATAAAGGAGAAAGGAATAGTGGATACAGGCAACAGCCAAGCAGAGGGTGCCTCGAGACTTTTCAGTTGCTGTTCCTTCTTCCTGGAATAAGCTCCTCCCAAATATTCACATGGCGGCTCCTCCATTCCGCTCAGGACTTGGCTACAGTGTTGCCTCTTCTTGAGAGGACCGTTCCCCAGCCATCCTGTGTCAAAACACCTCTTACTGTGCTCCATCCTTTGTCCTGTTATATATACATAGATCGCCCTTGTAAAACAAAAGAAAAATTGTAAACAATAGAACATGAGCATCAAATGGCCAGGTACCTTGTCTTCATTGCTGTGTTTCTACGACTTAGAACAGTATCTGGCCAAGTAGGTGCTCAATAAATATGGGATGGAAAGAAGAGTGGGAGGAGAAAAGGAAGGAAGGGAGGTAGAGAGGGCGGGAGAGGAGGGAAAGGAAAAAGAGAAAGCCAAGGTGGAAACAGTACTGTGTGTTACTTATATGTGTTACTAAAAAGAGTTTGAAATCTCAGAGCAAGTCCTAGAGCTGTCATTTAATTCTTCTGAACCCTAATACCTTCACCTCAGGATGATGCCATGTGCAGTCAGAGTTGCCTGGTTAGGGCAGCGTAGACTCAGAGGTGACTGTATATCAGGTGGCATAACTCAAAAAAAACAGATGTACTCTACATGTGGTATTTACTAATGATTTTAATAAAAAGAAAAAAGTTTGAATTTAGAGAATAACACTTTCTACTGAACCCTAAAATACCCCTAGTTAGGGCAAAGATTGAAAGGAAAAAGTCCTATTTGTTTTTATGGTATTGTCAACATTTTAATTTCTTATTATTTTTATTATATTTTTAAATTTCCACCCACCTTTGGACTGCTTCAGGCCATGTTTTTGTTTCTTGCCCTGTCTCTTCCAGCTTTTACTCAGGTGTGATTTAAGAGTGCTGTTAATTATTTTACTATCTTACTTCTTCTAGTCACTCTGAGTCCAAAATATGGGCCTATCTCCCTACTTCTGTTGCCCAAACCTTACTCTTACTTTCTTCAGGCCTAAGTAAATTTTTTCCAGCCATTTTTGTCTTGTGTTCTGGATTCTGTTTTGTCCCCTTTCTCCTTCTCTGAACTATCATTTAAGGTGGTATATATAACTCATTCTGTCTACCTTAAGCTGTTCCCATATTGCAGCATAACCCTCTGAGTAAATGATCCAACAAGGTTTCTTTAAAAAATAGACCTCTCCCCCGTGAATATTTTTAAGTCATTGATGACAATATTGTCCTTACATGTAAGATTTGAAGAATCCCTCATCTGACATGTGAATGTTATCTCACTTGGCACATAAATAGATACTAGTAAAATTGGCTTAGTAGACTGGCTGCTTTGAACTGTTTATAAACAAATATAAAATGAATTATTTGTTAATTCAGCATAAGGACCTTGCACTCCAAAAATACCAAATAATACACAACCACACCTTCTTGCCTTTGAGTCCTGTGCTAACTGAAACTTGAGAGCCCAAATACCTAAAAAACACAACTATAGAGAAATAAAATTTGATCCGTTAATATAATAAACTATTTGCAGCCATTAAAATCATGTTTTTGAAGACCATTTGATGACAGTTGGGAAATATTTTCTGTATAATATTGAATCAACATCAAAACCCCAAGTTTGACTTCAATTTTATATATATGTAAGTTAAAAATAATATTTGCTTATATTTAAATATTTATAGATTGATTTCACTCACAAATATGTGAAAAGAAAATAACCAAAATGTGGTAATCTCTAGCTGGTGGGAATATGAGTGTTTTTTTCCTTCTTTATACTTTTCTGTATTTCTTCAAATTGTCTAAAGTATACACGTGTTATTTTTACAATCTTATATAACATTTATTAAATTAGTTTCAGAGGTTAGTATTTTAGTGATGAGAAAGAACTAGATAGAATTGGGAGTAGAAGGCTTTCTAGGAGGCTGCCAGGAAATTAATTATACCTGAAACCAAAGAACTAAATTAATTATTTTTCCTTAGAAGAAGGTAAAATAGGATTAAAATGCAGGGACCTACATGATAAGGTTATAGTATGGTAAGCTGGTGTCTACTGTGTTAGGTCCGTACACATATTAAGGAAAGGCTGGAGGAAGATTTGTAATTGCCCACCCCAAACATTATCATCAAAATGTACTGTTCTCACCCTCTTATTTGCTGCAGTAAGTGGAAAAGGAGGTCTCAGAGATAGACTTGCCCTGTGCAATCAAATCAATCCTCTTGAACTGTGTAGCTAGAGTTCAGGTTACACAGCTGTGTCTAGAAAATTTTGGTCTGAGGAATGATCGAAAAGTAAGTTATAGCAAACGCACATTTTTACTTATTTGCCTGTATAGAACCTCTCACTATGATCAGACCAACCCAACCTTTATCATCTGATAGATTATCCAATTATCCATAGTCTCTTTAGAGAGTTATAACTCATAAGGCATTCCTTTGCTTACATTTGAATTGTATTTCATTTGAAGTAAACTGTATTTTAATGAGATAGGATTATAACCATCAAAAGATATAAAATGTTGTTTTTATCTGAAATATTCTTTGTTTGTAGATAATTATATGACATTATCTCGTTTAATTGATTTCCTAAGAAGATGTGGAAAACTTGAGGATGTTCCAAGATTTTTCTTAATGGCTGAGAAACGTAATTCCAGAGCAAAATTGGAGCCAGGATATCAATACTGTAAAGGACTATATCTTTGGTAAATCTGTTGGCAAATAATCCTACATACTAGCTTTTTTTTTTTTTTTTTCCCATTGTGGATAAAGTAGAATAAGCTTTTGTTTGTTTTAAGAAACACCTACATTGTAAAATATGTTAATAGTTTTATTATCAAATAGATTATAAACAAAGTTTGTAGTCAGTGATTGAAATAAATGATTTTTTTTTTTTTTAAACATCTAACAAGGTATACTGGAGAACCAAATGATGCCCTTCGACATTTTAATAAAGCTCGGAAAGATAGTGACTGGGGCCAAAATGCCCTTTATAATATGATAGAAATCTGTTTGAATCCAGATAATGAAACTATTGGAGGGGAAGTATTTGAAAATCTTGATGGAGTCTTGGGGTGAGTAGTGTTTGACAAATTATCTTGTAAAAAACAAAGAAAAACCAAAACAAACAAACAAACACTTGTTGATAAGCAAGGATACCCTATAGAGGAGACCTTATAGAAGAGAATTAAATTCTAGGATAGCACTAGGGAAAGATCAGATGAAAAAAATCACAGCACAGCTACAATTAATGTTCTTTAAAACAAGCACGAAATACTTTTAGGAGATTTCCTAAATCAGGATAAACATGTTATGAAGACACTTTCCTAAGTAGAAAATAGGGGAGAAAATAGGATACATTATAGAATTTGATTCCTTTGGCAAAAATTGTTCCCAGAATAATAGTAACTCCTTAACAAATGGTAGTTACATGCCATACCCTGTGCTGTGTACCTTACATGCATTATCTTATTTACTCCCTGCACCAGTATTGTGAAATAAAACTCAGAGTTAACTTGTCTAATGTGATAGAGTTAGTAAATGGTGGGGGCAAGATTTGGGCTGCAGTCTACCTGACTTGAAAGCTCCAGTTGTTAGGCACAGTGGTTATGTTTCTCGCAGCCTCTGTTTGTTGCTTGCCCTCTCCTCAAATTGGACAAGGTATGGTGGGGGCTGTATAAGGATGCAAATGTGTAAGGCTCAGGGGTAGTTTCTGCCTTCTTGAGCATGTAATTTACCTAGGAGGCAAGACAGTATCTGAGATCATTCACCCTCCGACAAAACAGAAATAGGTTAAATGGATATTAAATGTTGCGGGATTTGTAGAAATTATAGTAGCAGTGCAGAGTAGTCAGGGCCAGCTGTATAGAGGAATGGGAGTAAATTAGAAGTGGATTGCTGAGAGGTTCAATGGCAGATTATAGAGACCACTGAAAGTTTCAGAGCAGGGAGAGATGTTTATTTTATGTTTGTCTTAGAAAGATTAAGGTAACTTAGTGTTATATGACTATAGGCTATCCCTGTGGAATTATTCAGCAAGTTGAAAATACAAAAACGAACTCAGAAAGGAGGTCACAGCTGGAGATTCAGGTTTGGTCAGGTGGATAGTTGGGACCCCATGAATAGCCCCTTTGTGGGTAGGATATAGTAGCAGAAGTCTGAGAACTAACTAAATTTGGGACATGCTAATATTTAAGGGGACTGGCAGAGGAAGGGAAGTCAGCAAAGGGCAATCAGTGTGGTGAAGAGAGAACTAAAAATGAGTGATGTTTTAGAAGTGGAAGAAGGGGAACTTTGAAGAAGGTAGCCAATGGTGTGAAATGTTTTAAAGACGATAAAGGCCGAAGGCCTGAGAAAGAGACCAATGACTTTTGTGACTGAGCTCTGAGAATTTATTTTCCTTTCAGTAATTTATTTATTTATTTATATATGTATATATATATATATATATATATATACACACACACATATATATAGACACACACATATACATACACATGTATATATACATATATATGTATATGTGTATATATATACACACACATATATATATATATATATATACCTCCTCACATGTACAGAGGCTGCCAAAAAATATATACACATTTTAAGAAAGGAAAAAACTGTATTAAAATTATAATACTTAATATATACCAATAACAAAAGATGAATACAGGTTACAGTTGACTTGTGCAATTACAAGAGGTGCTCAAAGTGGTTACCATCAGCGTCCAGACACTTCTGATTATGGCAAACTACTGCTTGAGTGACATTGACCAAAGTGTCCACTTGTATACATATTTTTGGCACCTCTGGTATATACCGTGTTTCCCTGAAAATAAGACCTAGCCAGACAATCAGCTCTATTGGCGTCTTTTGGAGCAAAAATTAATATGAGACCTGGTCTTATTTTACTATAATATATGACCGGATCTTACAGAATAAAATGGAATGGAATGGGAATGGGAATGGAAATGGAAATGGAAGAAATATAATACTGGATCTTATATTAATTTTTGCTCCATAAGACGCATTAAAACTGATTGTCTGGCTAGGTCTTATTTTCGAGGAAACACAGTATACGCATGTGTGTATATATATCTGGGTGTGGGTATGTGTTTGAAAAAAATAAGAAAAATGCTAGTCCATATTTAAATTGTCATTGTATTTGAAATTGACAACCTTAAGACAAAATACATAATTTCTGAGCATCTGACAGGCAACTGGGTGAGGAAAGTAAAACAGTTTTTATGTGTCTCATAAATAGATTTAAATCCAAAGTTTACCATTTAATAGTTGTGTGACCTTTAGTAAATTAGTTCATCTGTTTGAGCCTTAGCTTTCTTATATAAAAAATGGATTCAAGATAGATTGAATGAAATAATCCAGTGCTTTGCACGTAGTAGGTGCTTCAAGAAAGTTAGTTCTTCTTCGCTCCTGTTTCTTTTCTTTCGTTTTCTAAATAAGTACATGACTTGATAATTGCATGATTCTACTTACTCTGAATTCTAAGTTAATATTAGCTGAAATGAACACATTTACCACATGTAGATATTGTCCAGATTTTGTCTTCAGTCTAGAGTGAAGAAATGTTTAACGGTCTTTTATTGAAGCTATATTAAGTTTGTCTTAAAAAATGCATTATAGCTCCACTTTACTTTGTATTAGAAGAGAATGAGTGACTTTCTTCCAAAGGATTTCTTTTAAATTGGTGACAAAGAAACCTGTGTACCCTAAAGCTCATTCTAATCTCAGTGAATTTTACTTTATGAATAATAGAAATAACTGATTTATTTTTAACTGTATACAGTAATTCAACTGAGAAGCAAGAGTCTGTGCAATTAGCAGTGAGAACGGCAGAAAAGCTCCTTAAAGAACTAAAACCTCAGACCGTTCAGGGTCATGTACAGCTTCGCATAATGGAAAACTATTGCCTAATGGCTACTAAACAGAAATCTAATGTTGAGCAAGCATTGAATACCTTCACCGAAATAGCAACATCTGAGGTTAGTAGATTTTCTTTCTCAACTTCATATGCTATCTTTCCTTGGTAGTATAGAAATATGTGTTTTGATTAGTTGTTTGTTTTCTGAACATAATTACTATTATTAAAAATTAGATACATAGTTTGCCCTCATTTTACTTTTGTTTCCAGAGACACTGTTACTGTTTTGATGTGTTTTTGACACATTTGTCGCTATTAGAGTGGCGAATTCTAGAGAAAGGGAATACTTCAAAAGGGCATAAATTTATACTCAAGGGAACGTCTGTATCCGCTGGAGTTCTGTGCTGTAAATGTAGCCTAGGTTAGCTTACTAAGGGAAAGAAACACCTGGCTGCCTTAATAGCTCACCTTTTCACTTACATGAATTTGAAATTTTTCCAATTCTAAGACTAAGTGAGATCAATATTGACAACTTGTAATTCAGTTATGCAAATAACTGAAAAAGTTTAGCAACAATGGAATAACCGCCTGCAATATTATTATTATTATTAGAAAGTTCTCTTCACTCAGTTCCACTTCCCTTCTCACTCTCTGGTGTTCTCTTTTTCTTTCCCTCATACAGTGCTGTATTTCTTGAATTATTTGATACTAAGGAAGGAAGTCTAGGCACCCACCCCATCAGCAGTTGGTAATAGCTAGTTCTAAGCATACTCGTTGGATTTCATGTTCTTCCACTCAAAAATGTAGGACACCAGAAACTCACTATTTTATGTCTGTCAGAGGACTTTCAGACGTATGCTGTGTTTTTTTGTGGTTCAGAGGTCATAGTGGTAGCGATAAAATACACAAACCCCCCTCCTGTATCCCCTTCCCCAGGACAGGATCCCCTCCTATATGCCTCCCAGGACCCTGGAGGGATTTAGGGAAACCTAGGACTCCCATTGCCATTTAGGTACAAGTGACCTATATGGTTTTTGCCACTTTTACCTTTATTACCACTGTGAGTCACTCGTAGAACAAAACAGCAAGGGAGCCTCAGCAGCAGTAACATCCTGGAGCCGGGCCTTCTGCTGACATTGAAGTAATGTTCTCAGGAGTTGTGCTCAGCAGAATTGTCTGTGTGGCAGCAGATGGATGACAGTGGCTGACTGAACAGAGACCAGAAATAGGGCTGTTATATAAGTCCAAGAAAATCTGTAAGAACCCAACTAAGCACCATTTCAAGGAAGGTATAGCTACTGAATGTTGTGAAGTAGCATCCTATCATGTAACGAGAGCGTTTAAACTGTGAGGTTTGAGAAAAAACGCCCAAAGCAGTGAGTGACATGCAGCTATTTCCTAGAGAGACTAAGTCAATTTTCGGGTTGGTGTGACTGCATTATTTTTTATCATTCTAACCTATGTGATTAGTAACATACTATCGTCAAATCTGTTTAATCCAAAGACTGATGTGTGAACTGAAGTTTCATAAACAAGAAATGTATCTTGCATTTTTTTCTTTTAACTCATAAGCTGCCTTTATTAAATATAATGAATATTCATTAAGTAGCCAGTGAGTGCTAAGCACAGTGGGAATCACAAAGATAAACCAAGTATAGCCCCTTTTTTCGAATTGCTCACCTAGAGAAGATGAGACAAGCATACGGACTGTAGTAGGAAACACAATCTATGACATTCTGTCCTAGAGTTACAAATGAAAGTGCCGTGGGAAACAGTCTTAAGGAGAGTTGGGAGACCTGTTTGTGGAGAAGGTATGGTTTAAGAAGAACCAGGATAAATTTCATTTTCACAGGCAGAGATAGAGAAACTGCATTCTAGGTGAAGTAGAAAATAGGAACAAAGGCAGGGAGGCGGGAAGCATAGGGTATATTCCTAGCACTATGCAGCATTCAGATTGATTGAAAAAGAGGGATGTGACAGGAAGTCATGGAAGGAAATAGTGGAAAATACATTAAACCCAAGCAAAGCATTTTCACTTGCTTTCATCCCATCACCTTGAACCATAAAAGTATGTTATTTGTAATACAGCTATATTGTCCTTTGTGATCTAAAGCTGTTGCAGCTCTAGCTGTTCAGCTTAGCTGAACATGAGAGAGAAGCTGGCTGAACGCTTTAGGATGTCTGTACCATAAAAGACATCGTACGTCTAATGCAGGGGTTAGCACTCAGGTTTATAGTTTTAGAAACTATTCTTCATTTCACTCAGGAGTGATCAGTCTGTGAGGAATTGATTTCATTCTAATCAAACTCAAGGTGTATGGTTTTAAAATCAGAGAGCTTATTTTTAAATGTGTAGTATGGGATATTTTTAATATGTGAACAGGTCTGGACATTTTTACAGGACCCTTCTCTTCGTGGGCTGGCCTAGGACCTGGCTGACAAATACTTCACCGACATCTATTTACGTTCCTCCCTAGCCTACCTGGGGGTGGGGTGCGACTCAGTAAATGATAATATCCCACATGTGTCTTCAGAATTTACTACCAGTTGGTTGGATCTGGCACTCACATATAACCCTTTTAGCCATTCCTTAAGGAGAAAAAAATTACATATTGGAAGTTTTATCATAGATATAAAATTAGATCCAGGAAAATTATGTATTCCTAAAAGCTGTTTTCATCAAGCTGTAATGAATTGCCCTTTTCTAATCCAGAGTTATTTCTGACTTCCATCCATGATCAGTGTTGGACGTTGAACGTTTTACTACTCTGCTATCCTTTTGTTCCTTATTAGTTACTCAAACTCTCTAACTTATAGTGCAACTTTATTATAGTCGTGATACTATAAGTCTAAATCAGTTTCCTATTGTTTATTTATACTTTAAACTGAAGCCTTCCTCTTCATAAAAGCAACACAAGCCCTCTTCTGAAATTTAAGAGCTACTCTAGCTTTATACACATTATTGCTTAGGTAAGTTGGTTTTCTGGAGAGATCGCTAATGGCCTCCATTTTATACTGATTCTTATTAGCTTGTTGGTTTTAGAGCGTGACATTTTCTGACTCTGAACTCTGTGTAAAAGAATGTGTTTTATAGACACTATCAAAAAGCTTCAGACTCCAAATCTAAAAGCATATTTTAAGACATGAGTTTATTTCATATAATTTCCAAGTGATTAATTAATTGCATACCTTATTTATAATACTTCTTTGGTCAAACTTTATTGAGAGAAGAGGTTTTTGAATAAAATGAAAATGAAAAGAGAGAAAAAGGGCAATAGAGTCCACGTGGATAAGATATACCATTGCAAGTAAATCATTCTGTTATTTCTATTTTACAGATGAAGGAACAAAGGAGTCAGAATGCTAAATTTGAAACACAAATGTTCAATTAGGATTACACTGAAATGAAATTTTATTTATTTTTTCTGTTTCTGTATAAATTCAAAACAGCCAGTCAATCTCAGTAAAGACTGAGTCCCCCTAATTGTCTGGAATTGTGTGGTTATGGTGTCTGCATATTTATTGAATTATCTTGACCACACAGTACCTCACCAGGTGTCTTCATGGCAGTTTGAGTTTACTTGATGTGTTAAATATCGTGAGCATGTCACAGTTACCTGTGTGGAGCCAGAAAGAATCCACTGGCATAATTCTCACATTATGTAGCACTTGCTGCTTTCCATGTGTTTTCCTTTTAAACATAGGACATTCATTTATGTGGGTGTATCTGGGTGTCTGAAGTTTTGTTTTCTTACAGAAGGATCATATTCCAGCACTTTTGGGAATGGCAACTGCTTATATGATCTTGAAACAGACTCCAAGAGCCAGAAACCAGCTGAAGCGGATTGCAAAAATGAACTGGAATCCTATTGATGCTGAGGACTTCGAAAGGAGTTGGCTGCTACTTGCTGATATTTATATTCAATCAGCAAAATACGACATGGCAGAAGAACTATTAAAACGATGCCTACGTCATAATAGGGTAGGTGATTGAAGAGTAGGAACTAACGGTTAACCTTTGTTGTATAAGCTTTCTATAATAGGTTATTATAGAGTGTTGTTCCATGTCTAAGAATTCCTCTGTGTTTTGATAATTAAATGTTTATTCTTAACCACAAGCAGTAAATAAACATTAATAATAAGAAAGAAGCTATTTATCCTTAAAACTGAAAATTTGAAAAAAATTATTTATGCAGTTTCCAGTTTCAGCTGTAGTATGCCCTACTTACATAAAGTGTTCTCGGAATGTCAAGTGTTTGCCTGTGATTACCAATCTCATCATAGGACTAATGAAAATTGCAGAAGAACATTAATTGCAAACGTCTGTCCTCCATTAAGAAATACTTGATGAATTCACTGCAACTGCATACCATTTCCACATTATTACCGTGTTTCCCGAAAACAAGACCTAGCCAGACCATCAGCTCTAATGTGTCTTTTGGAGCAAAAATTAATATAAGGCCTGGTCTTATTTTACTACAATATAAGACCGGGTTTTATATAATACAATATAAGATTGGGTATAATATCATATCATATCATATAATACCAGGTCTTATATTAATTTTTGCTCCAAAAGATGCATTAGAGCTGATGGTCTGGCTAGGTCTTATTTTCGGGGAAACAGGGTAGAATCCACTGGCATAATATATTTTGTGGGGGAAAAGTCTTTTCAGCATTTAATTTGATTTGTTTAATAAAAAGTCCTTATCTTTAGGTGTAAATTGAAAGTCCCTAGAATTTAAGTCTCTTTACTAGCAGTGCATTTTGGTGTTTAATCGCACAAGAAACGATGTCTTAGTAAAACATTTTTTAAGTTAAGAATTAGTTACTATTTGTTGAGAAATAATTGTACTCAACTTAGAAACTTGGGGATATCGATCTTTATAGATTCATATCAGTTACTTCAGATCTTAATCATAGAAAATCGATGTTTTATTCTCTGAGCAAATTAAACTTCAAAATGGTTTATTTGTATTTTAAAGATGTCGTCAGATACTATTAGGTTACTTTATTAGGAACTTTAAAAACCTAAAACATCAAGTCATTTATCAATATATAGTTTATAGATCCAATTTTAAGTTAAACTGGCCTAGAAAAACAGAGTACTTATTATTAGGCTTTGAAAAATCAAAGCTGCCAGTTGGCTGACCCTTCTGTGCCACGTGTAGGATTAAGCAGGATGGCATGGGAAGTAAGGTTTCGATCCAGATAGAATTTCAGTTTGCCAGAATGTGACAGTGAGACACAGCACGTTTGAACACGATGGCTACTTTAGGGGCGTGAGCCCTGCTGATTAGGCTTGTCCGTATTGTGAGCATAAGATCCAGGAACTAGAGCTTAGAAACCTTGAATTATGTAATTAAAAAATGGAGATCATCCAGATCTGGGACAGGAAATGTACAAGATGACACTAGGCCATCTTGTCATACCAGATGGCAAGGAAGCTATCAAAGATGATTAGAGTCATGTCACGGACTCAGGAGCCAACTGGAAGACACTCCCACTAGCCCAAGTTGGGACACTTTAAATATCAATAGAATAAGAGGGGCAATGAATTGAAACAACTAAATATGTTGAAATCCTTGAGTTTATAAAGATAAAAAAAAAAAAACTAATTATCACTGAAATATGCTAATGACCAAAGCTGGCAAGTGAAGGTAAAGAATTAAGCATTTATCCCGCCTTTTCTGTATGAACTAACTATACTACTGGGTAACAAAATAGAAGAAAAAGAGACATTTCTCATTATAGATGTTTTCCTGCTAATAAATGAAGAAAGTATGATAGCATATCATCATTTTTCAACTCTGATGAGTTAATGAATGGGTATAACATCACAAAAAAAGAATCAATATTATGTGCCTCCTGATGGAAAAAATATCATTAGGACAGGGCTGGACTGGGGTGAAACAAATGAAACACTTCCTTTAGATCTAAAATTTAAAGGGACACTTAAAATCCAGGTGGTGCCGCTATAAAAAAGTTCCATAACCTGGAGGTCTGAGCTCAGGGTGCCAGCATGGTTGGGGTGTGGTGAGAGCCCTCTCCCAGGTTGCGGAAACTGACTTTTCATTTTATCCTCACGTGGTGGAAAGAGAGGGCACAAGGACCCTCCCAAGTCCGTTTTATAAGGGCACTGGTCCCACTCATCAGAACTCAACCTTCGTGACCTGATCACCTCCGAAAGACCTCACCTCCTAATACCAAAACATTGGCGGTTAGGGTTTCAACACGAATTGGGGGCGTGGGGAACACAAACATTCCGTCAATTGTAGTAATCAGATAAATAATAATCCAATGCAATATTTTTTAAAAATCAAAATATCAAAATGTTAAATAGGACCTGACAGTGCTGTGCTGCACTATATTGAAGCCTGAAGCAAAAGGGAAAATGTGAACCCCAATATCTGTTTGTATGTATTTTTTAATGGGTAATGGTTTTAATGAATGTATTATTGATATATTTTCTTGCATTAAGGTCAAGAAAATAAAATTATAATAACTGGGTATAAATAAAATATTTTAAAATAATGTGTTTTAATATATCTACTTGTCAATTTTTCAATGTTTTAAATTCATTTAACATTCTAGGAAAAAATAGCCATTATAAAATACCTAAAAACATATATACTGGTTTGCACATATTTTTCTTTTGCCTCAGGCTTCAAAGTGGCTTGGTGGGGCACTGTTCTATCAAGAATTTTTACCTCTTTCCCCCAAAACCAAAATCAAACGCAAACCTCTAGGTCTAATTACAATTTCCAGGAAGTATCAGTGACATAGTAACATATGACATAAGCACCACAAGAATGCACTCAACTCAATCTGGGCTTTGAGAAACTCTGGGACAAACATTGTTGTTTCCGCTACATTTAATTATAAGAAAACAGACAGAGGGTGATGGAGAGGAAACCTCTAGATCAAAAGAAAGTCGAGCAGTGTTTCAACAAGTTACACTGCGTGGGCCTTGTTTGGATCCTCATCCTAACAAACTAAAAAAAAAAATGAAAAATTTCAGACTTTGAAATTTGAATAGTTACTGGATATTTGATGGTGTCAAAGAGTTGTTACATTTAGGTGTGACAAATTGTGGTTAAGTTTGAAGAAAGTCCTTTTTAGAACAGCATACTAAAATATTTATGGATGAAATGATACAATATTTGAGTATTTTTATCTGATAATACAGAAGCACAAGTGTGTGGGGTAGAGGTGAAACAGTATGAGTTCATTGTTGAAGATAGGGGTTCATAGGGTTCATTATACTGTCATTTCTCTATTTGTATGTGTTACAATTATTTGTAATGAAAAATGTACATGTATATGTATAAAATACAAATGTCCTTGCCTCTCACCCAAAAATCCTGATTCTGTGGGTTTGTTGTGGGGGAATTGGCATCATAATCTTTTATTAAGTCCCTTAGATGATTTGATTCCATAGCCAAAGCTGAAAACCATTCTCTTATGTGCCATTCAAATGAGTTAATATGGTTGACCTCTATAGTCATAAGCGCCTCATAAAATCTTAGTGGTATCGAGTTTAATCTATTTATACATCTTCCATTTCAGTCTTGCTGCAAAGCTTATGAATATATGGGGTACATTATGGAAAAAGAACAAGCATATACAGATGCTGCCTTAAACTATGAGATGGCATGGAAACATGGCAATCAGACAAATCCAGCTGTCGGTGAGTTTAACAAATTAGACACTAAGTTTTCACAGGAAACTTGGGTTTTATTTGTAAATCTTCATTGAAATGCATTTGACTTTCTTTTCAAGAACAAAATACACATTAAGAGCCAACTTCCTTTGTCAGTACTTCCAAAAAATAAATTTTGTATTCATAATAGATTATCAGCTAATACTGGGGGGTGCCAAAAAAATTTATACAGATGACTTGTATTCATCTTTTGTTATCGGTATATACTATTACAATTTTAATACAGTTTTTTTCCTTTCTTAAAATGTGTATACATTTTTTTGGAACCCTCTGTAGTTATTAAGTATAATTTCCCAAGATTCAAATTTGTCCCCAAGTCACCTTAGAGTACATCTAATCTAATTCTGCCCTTTTCTCTCCCTTCACCCTCTGCTATTTCTATAATGGTAATCCTGTGGGGAAAAGTGTTCTTGTCAAGGAAGTTAGGAAAACAGCATGAAATCAAGTTTTACAGGTTTCTTTACTGCAGAAATTCTCAAAGCCTTTAAACTCTAATGTATATTATGATGGCTATCGCAGAGAAGACATGTTTCCTGCTGTAATTGGACCATGAAACATGGTGGGGTTTTTTTCCTCCTGAGCCTCTAGAAACATCATCTCATCCCAGTGGCAGACTATTAGTTTGAGGACTGCTAGTCTCCAACTACCCTAACAGATGAGGGGCATCTGGAATATACCTAATGATTCCGTCTCCCCACATTGTGAGGGAGCTCATCCCATGCATCTTTTCCTTTATATGGAACTGATATGTGCTTCCTTGAAATTCCCAGGTCTTGTTTTCTGGAGCAACCCACAGAGTCCTTTTCCTTTTACGCATAAGGGCCTCTAATTCCAAACTTCTTTCATGGCTCTCCTACGGTTTCTCTTTAAACCATCCTCACTTACCTGTCCATTCTTCTAGAACCTGTTTCTGAGTCTTTCACCCTCCTTGTTGCTGTCACCTGGAAACTCTAAAATAGTGTTTCCCAGACTGTGCTTTGGAATATTTGGTGAGATATTAATAGTTATTAAAAAAAGAGAGAGAGACCGACAAAGAGAGAGAGAGAGAGAAAGAGAGAGAGAGAGAGAGAGAGAGAGAGAGAGAGAGAGAGAGAGAGAGAGAGAGAGAGAGAGAGAGAGGTGAGTCAGAGGAGATAATATTCCATGGCCAGTTAAGTTTGAAAAAGGGAATTTTATTTGTCCATGTCCCTCCCGACCTATTGTACCAAAAATGAACAAATATGATTTAAGAATTAGTTGTATTTATAATGAAGCTATTTTTTTAATTAGGCATTTAGTCATTGTTAATTCAACCTAAAGTGACATCTGTTTTTTTAGCAGCCATATCACAGTATGGATGCATTTAATTTACAGTCAGATAGGTCATTTTTAATGGCTATCAGTTCAGGACTTCCCCAACATTATAATTTTTCTGGGGTCTGTTATTTTACTAGACTTGTATAGAGCAGAGAAACTAATATTTATTGATCGTATTTCTCCTTCTCAAGAATTGTGCATCGTACAGAATAAAGTCAACTTATTAAATGAAAATTCCATGAAATCCTTAAAATATATATAATTTTTGATGCTTTATTCCACAAAAGGAATACATTTAGAAGCTAAATTATTTGAATATTCTGGTTCTTGGAGCACTTCAGCAAATACAGGAATTCCCACTCACTCTTTCATTCATTGTGTCATCTTTGCATTTTATAGATGATTTCATCAGTTCCTCTGTGTTCTTGAGTAAGCATTTCTCTGAAGTTCTCAATTAATTCTTTAGTTTCTTTCTAAACATTATCATCGCATCCAACACGCCTAGTCTGCCTTGCCATGTGAAGAATGCATTTCACTTTTTCACTTGTCAGGATGTCATTAATATGGTCGTGTTCTTTCTGTAGGTTCAGGCTTGAATATTGTCACTATGAAAGGCACTCAGAAGTGAGATCCAATGAAGGAAGAATCCATTTGTGTTTCTTCCCTTCACACCCATTCTCAGGTTACATGACAGTCACCAGGCTGATTACACTGATGTGTTCCTTCTCTCTCTCTCTCTCTCTCTCTCTCTCTCTCTCTCTCTCTCTCTCTTCCATTTCTGCCCCCCCCCCCCCATTACATAAGGTTGAATTCTTAGAAGCTTGGCAGGCATAATGCAGCTGCAGTGCACATGTATTGTCATTCCTAGCTGTTTATTTCCTCTCTAAATGTTTTTGAAGAAGATAGCCTACCTATCAAGTTTCTTCCAGCATTAAAACTTGGTACTTCTAATGTAGTGTTGTCACAGGGGAAAAAAGGAAAAAAAAATTGCCAATATCTGTGTGCTACTCTAAAATTTTTAAAAGCATTTCACAATAAGTAATCTTTAAATTATCTCATTTGATCTTTAAATTATACTAAAAGAAAGAAGAGTTATTACCCCATTTTTTAGGTGAGGAAACTTGAAATTGACAGCTGAAGTGACTTCCCTAAGGTCTCAAAGCTGGTCGGGAAGCCAGAAGCCAAAACCTAAATCTAGTTGCATCCAATTAGATTTTTTTGTTTTGACTCTAGTTGCCATGTAAAGTAGGTTTGGCATGACATCTTAAATTATTTTCCTTTTCAAATGTCCTTTTAAAAACTCTATTTATTAGTCCACTTTAGAATTTCTTTGTAATGATATCAAGTTTATCTGTCTGAAATTGACTGTTTTCATCTAGGACAGTTCTGTTTGTGTGTGTGTGTGTGTGTGTGTGTGTGTGAGATACCATGAATTTTAGATAATTTCCACTTCTTACTTTTTACTACCATGTGACTACATTAGCTATGTATTCTTTTCAAACAGTTTTGTTTGAAATTCTAAAAATTCTAATGCGAATTTTGGAGCAAAAATTAATATAAGACCCAATATTATATTATATTATATTATATTATACCTAGTATTTTATATTATATTATATTATATTATACCCAGTCTTATATAAGACCCAGTCTTATTTTAATATAAGACTTATTTTATATATTTTATATTAAAATAAGACCGGATCTTATATTAATTTTTGCTCCAAAAGACACATTAGAGCTGATGGTCCGACTAGGTCTTATTTTCAGGGAAACACGGTATGATTAGAACACAAGAGCAGCATTCAAATTTCCCTTCATATTTCTAAGTTTTAAAGTGAAATATTTAATTTATCAATTACATTATTTTACATCATGTTATACCATATATTATTTATAGCATACACAATGCCACCATTATTTTTTTATCTTTCCCTTAGTTTACTTACTATTACAGCATTCCTACAGGAGAACAACAATCATTTAAGAACGTCTTAACACCTTTCTTCTAAATTGTCTCTATTTGAAACATGACATTTCAATATCAGTAATTGTGATAATTGTTAGTCATCACTGGTGTGAAATATCTGATAACTAGTCCACTCTCCCACCTGCTCTGCCTCTCACCATGTTATCTAGGTCTGTATGGCTCCTATGTGTCCTTTACACATACAGTTCCCTCTGCCTGAAAGTGTTCTTGCTTCCGCCCTCTTGACTTAGTTTATGCCTCATTCTTCAGATATCAAACATTGCCTGATGCCCACCCCCTCCCCAATCAGGTTTCTTAATATAGCTCACTTGGCCTGTACCTTTATTTCATTGCATTTATCAGTTTTGAAATTATTCATTTACTTACATAATTACTTAAGTAATGTACTTTCTTTCCTAATAGGATGTAAACCTCATGACTGTAGGAACCAGTTTGCCTGATGTGTTAAGTGCTAAATAAATCTGTATTGTATAAATGATTAGCTGTGTTATCACTTACTGCCCTTGATGAGTTTTTACTGCAATCTGTAAGTTGCAAAACCACATTTGTGGCATGGCAGTCTTCTAACCCAACAGTATATTCACTGTGGTCCTTTGTTCCTACTCCATTTTCTTTCCTACCTGTTATCCTTTCATGTCACTCCACCTTTTGTTACCTCGTCACTTCTGATGATGTGGTACCACATGCAAGTACCATAGTACTACCAGCCTGTGTTAAGAGTTCTCTAATAAGCAAGCAAGTGAAGGAGGGGGCCAAAACAGGTAAACTAGCAGTGTGCTTTACAGATCGTACTATAACATTATGCTTTTTGTCTTAACAGGATACAAACTGGCATTTAATTACTTAAAAGCAAAAAGATATGTGGATGCAATTGACATATGTCACCAGGTAATACTTAAATTTAGATTTCTTAAAATTTTCAGATGTAGTTTCCCACTCTTAGTTAACCTCAAGACGTACATGTATAGAGATAGAGGATGTACAATTATTGTACTTAAATGACTTACCAAATACGTCTGGGAGAGATGATCATTTTTCAAACTTTAGAAAATAATAAAGTTTACTTAAATCAACATATGCATTTAGTTAGACCTTAAATAATAAAATCTTTGGGTCCATTTAAAGACAGAGGCCAGAGGAGAAGCACGTTAAATAAAACATAGTCTTTAAATCGGAAGATATGTGAACATTGTTACAGATTCTCCAGATCATTGTTCTAATGAGACGTTCTTGTGAATGTGTCTAAGTCTGGTTGTTAGGATTCAGATTTATACATTACACATAAAAGACATGTCTGTAATTTAGAAGTCATTCAATTACATTGTGTAATTGATCCCCTACTAAATGATCCCTTACTGAAATGACAAATATTTAAGTTGCAGTTTTAGAATCTGTAGTTTCTTTATATATACATTGTCCTGTTGATATTTCATATAAAGCATTATATTAAACATTGTTAAGGGCTCTAAGCAAACCTCCTTAGAAAAGAACTGTGTAATATGCCTTATCTCAGATAGCTGTTTCAGCATCCTTATTGTAAATTCTTGGCCTCAGTCATTGCTATCGATTATTGAGTCTCTGTAAGCCAGTATTTCATATTAAAGTAAGTTTATACATTAGAACTATTTGTGGAGTTTTGGGTTTTTTTAAAATGACTATCTCCCCCCTCCTGGACTCAATCATCCTGGAAATGTGTATGTTTCAAAAATCACTATACGTAAATCTGATGTATGCTCCTGGTTAAAAACAACTCTCTAAGGGTTTATTAAATAACATGCACAAATAGCTAAATTTATAAAAAATATTTTGATTCATTGATACATAGTTGTTTTCTGCAACTGACCTGTTAAGGAAGTAATTGTATATGTTGTATTTTCCACATGTAGTATTCATATTCTACTGTTTTCATCTAATTTTTAGTAATATGAATGAGTCATCAAGTCACATCTCAGATGTCACTTTTAAAATTTGTGGTTATATTTGCAGTACTAACACAATGAAATCTCAACTGTAATGCTCATTCCTAGTATGTTTTGTAATTCTCCAGTTCTCGATAATAATTACAAGTTCTTGTGCTTCTTGTTTTGATTTTTTGTTTTTTGCTTTTGGTTTTTGCAGGTTCTTGAAGCACATCCAAGTTATCCAAAAATAAGAAAGGATATCCTTGATAAGGCCCGCACATCTTTAAGACCTTGAAGATTATTTTAATTTAGTTTGTTGATTAAGTGGGAAATGAATCTGAGTTCTTCCAGCTCAGAATAGGTTTGAACTCTGTAACAGAAGCATACCTTTTTTTCTCCAGCAGAGGCTGCTGTTGTATGTAAAGAGAAGTGCTATGTCAAATGGATGTTTTCTGATGGAGGAGGTGAATGAGCTGGTATATGTGATTGACTCTCTTGATTAGATGAGATTTGGTGTCTCTGTGGTAAAGATTATAACCCATTTATATAAAGAATATTTTGTTAAAATCTAAGTAATTGAGTATCCTATATCTCTTCTAAGGAATATTGAGTTGTTTACTGCAGAAAATACATTTAAAATACAATTGTTCTCTGATAAAAATTTTTGTAACATTGCTTATTGTTACAAAGGTTTGAATAAATTTCCTTGTAAATAATTTATGAAAAAGAAAATGTGAATTTTAATAAAGATTTTAGAAATGTATGTTTTTTTTATTCCTCTTGGGACTTAAGAGACATGGTGCAAAATTCGGGTGAGCTTCCCATGTAGTCTGCAGTGTTAATGGGTGGTATTGCAGAAAATGTGTGACTTACCTAGAGACATATTTTTGGAAAAACAAAAAAAGTGAGAGTTCTGCTTCCTTGTATTGAACTCCTTTCTGCTCTCACTGCTAATGTGATCTTAAGAAATAATCAGTACCTGAAATCAGTTTAAATAGGTAAACCTTTATGGCAATATTTAACCTTGGCCCAAAAGCTAGACCTTTTGGGTAATTTCTGACACTGGAACATCTGGTGGAGAAAGGTGACAAATAGTTTTTGTCAGCAGGTCCTCACAAAGCACACCATGTGAAACAACTGCTTACCTTGCAATGCTTAACACCACTCTGGCAGAGCAGATCTCACCCTTTTATTGTAAAATTAACCTAATCTTAGTAAACTCAATGCATAGCATTTTAAAAAATTTATTGTCTACCTCTTTTTCAGTTGTCTTTAAAAATACAATAAACAAAGTCTTCGATTTCATTTGCCATTTTAGTAAACACAGAGTATTTTTAAAAGTCACTTGCTGCCTTTCTTTAAATGTCCTATCTTAATTTCTTTTGAGCTACATTCTCTTGTTTCTGATCACTTCTCCAATTTTCCAAAGTCCTTTTAATTCCAATTATGTCTTACAAAGTTCAAATCATTCTTCTTTTTCACCTACCTTTTGTTTATGGCATCTCGTGAAAATGTTTAATAATAACATTTATGAAGCATTTCATATCTATTAAAACACTTTCACATGTCTTACTGCATTTGGTCCTCACAACCGTATGATGTTGATACTATTATCACTGTTTGCAGTTCTGGAACTGTGCCAGACTATCTCTCGCTGCAGTTCAAGGGGGGAAAAAGTCTTCCCGCCTGAATGGACATTGCTGAGGACATCATACAACAGAATGCCTTTAGCAGTTCTAATGTACTTGCATCATGGAATGCTAGAATCATGGAAATTGGATAGAGAAAGTTTATGTCTTTTAATTCTCACTCAACTCTCCAATGAAATGATATTCTTATCTTTTAGATGAGGAAATGAGGCTCAAACTAAATCATTTGCCTGTGGTCACAGCAAGTGTCAGAAACTGGATTCTATACTGGCCCAGATAACTTCCAAGCCCACTCTATTTCGTGTGTTAAGATACTTTTCATAACTAAGACTGTATCTATAAGAAAAAATTACCTTGTCTACATCTGGCTAGCAGATGAAACTAAGTGTTCTATCATAGAAATAGTTAAGGAATGAGGAGCAAAATGAAATGAGTGGAATGACAGTTCTTAACAAATGTAGAAACTATCAAAGAGAAGTCTTAAGTGCAGACCAGTGTAGTATAGCAGTTAAGAACGTGATTTGAGGTCAGACCAGCTTAGGTTTGAATTTTGGCTCTACCACTGAGTAGATTTTCATCTTTCTCAAGTCACAGAGGCTCTCTGAGCCTCAGTTTTCTCATCCATAAGAAAGCATTTAAGGATAATAAACTGCCTCAGGCTGTTGTAAGGATTAAATGAGAGAACATACATAAAACCTCTAATGAATCTGACTCACTTAAGCTCTTAATAAGTGGTGGTTCTACTTATTTATTATGAATGGAACAGGGCCAACTAGTAATTGCAACTGAGAAGAACCTTCAGGAAGAAAAGAGAAAGTGCATTCCGAGATGAGATGAACAGGACAAGTAAGTTGCCCTAGAGAGCACAGCCTACAAGGATTTAAGATTCTCACTCAGTCTCTCCCTTCCCCTTACCTCCTCTTCCCTGCCTTCCTCACTCACTCGCTCTCTTTCTCCTCCTGCCTCCACCAAACATGCTGCACTCTACATTTCATCCACCCAGATCATATTTTTGCCCTACCTTCTATCTGGAATTCTCTCCCTACTTTCCTCTCCCTTACCCCCACTTCCTGTCTCCAAGCTTTCTTCTCTAGGCTTATTCTTTCCTTCATTCTGGTATCAGTTTACCACCATCTCAGAGGCCATGTTCATGGCCAGGCCCACAATCTAAATTACCCATCCTATCATTCTGTATCATATCAGCCTTTTTAAACTCTTTTTAAACTAATCTCTGATGTTTGCCTTGTTCATTAAGGCTTGGTTTATGGCATACCTTATGTGACATGTTCAAGATTGCACATCCAGTAAAGCTGGAACTCACGCTGCTCTGAACTGCTACTCGAAGGAATCAAGTTACATGAGAATTTGTGGCTGCATTCAGGATGGAGAGGAGAAGACACAACATGAGTGAAAGGGTTTTCTGTGTATGTGGGATCTGACCACCACCCCGCTCAAGGTAAGGAAACAGTTATAAGTTTAATGCCCTTTGACCTTAGTATGGTGAACTGGGTCCCAAGAGGAAATAACTTGCTCCCCAGAAGTCAAGAACCTACTGGTAGAGTAATTTGGAAGGAGTTGATGTATGTACAGCTGAGGAAGCTAGGTTGAACTTTGCACTGGGGTTCAAGTGGATAATGGAATCACTATGGAAACCAAAAAACCAATTAAGACTGACAGGAACTATCCTAGTTTGGGACTAGAAACCACAAGTGAATAGCTTTAAAACAGGATTACACAACAGTGCTAGTGCTAATAAAGTTGCAAATTATTTTTTTTTATTTTGCTTTTAATGAAAGATTGGCAAAGGTACAAGGAAACCACCGCACTCATACACTGCTGGTGTAGTGTAGTGTAGCCCTTCTGAAGATCAGTTTGGCAATATGAAATAAGAGCTTGTCCTTTCAATTTGTAGGAAGTACAGATTGGTAGTCCAAAATAGTAACAGGGATATTAAATACAGTATGGGGAATATAGTCAGTGTTGTAAAAACTATATGGTGTCAGGTGGGTACTAGACTTATCTGGGGGGATCACTTCATAAATTATATAAATGCCTAACCACTGAGCTATACACCTGAAACTAATATAATATTGAATTTCAACTCTAATTAAACTATATATATATATATATATATATATATATATATATATATATATATATAATATAGAGAGTCACAGGATATAAAGTACAGCATAGGGAATGTAGTCAGTGGTATTGTAACAGCTATAAATGGTATCAGATGGGTAGTAGACTTATTGGGGTTATCATTTTGTAAGGGGTGTAAATGTCTAATCACGTTGTTTTGTACACCTGAAACTAAGAATAATAATAATAATAATAATAACTTGTCCTTTGATTAAGTAATCCCATTTAAAGAAATTTATTGTAAGAGATACTCAGAAATTTTCCCGAAATTTTTCAGTTTAAAAAATTGTAACAACAGAAATCTTGGTTTTTTTGGTTATTACCAAAACATTCAACATAAACCAAGTGATCATATATATTAACTTTACCCAATAGCAGAGTACTGTCTAGTCTTGAAAACCTGTTTGAAATATTTTATTTGTTTTCAAATTTTTAAAGTTTTTAAAAATTATTTATTTTTAAAAACTTTTTCAAGAACTGCTAAAGTTCTCACAGAATAAGTAAAAAAGCAAAAAAACATAACTTCATAGTTTAATTTGCAAATATATATGGAGGCATAGACATAGGTACACAAAACTACATGAAATTAACCCAATTTTTATTAGTTATATCTGAGTGATGAAATATCAGATGATTTTTATTTTTTTGCCATTTTGCAAGTTAACTGCAATGAGCACACAAAATTTTTTTTCCTTTTTTATCTTCTCAAGCCTGCTTTTTGCTGACTTTTTAAAGCTGTCCTGCTGAGCAAAAATTAGTAGAAAAAAAAATAAATAAAAGGTAACATTCTTTCAATTCCTAACACCCACCACTGTACTACCTTGTCTAAGCAAAATGTAATCTCGTTTATTTCAGTTGTCAGAGAAAAAGATTCGGAAAATAGAAGATAGACTCTGCGGAAAATGGTCATAGGAGTGGTAATATTAGCTATAGTAACGTGAGAACGTAGGATTACTAAGGAAAGATACCAGTACTTTTTTGTCAAAATGAAGAGTGCAGTCCTGCAACTACAGGGGGGAGAAAAACACACAGAGCTAAACTAGTTCTCTGCACTTTGAGTCCATTATTCTAGTAACAGAGTTTTAATGATCCTACCAAATTTAATAAGAAGCCAGTGGAAATCACGGAAATCACACAGGGCCACAATGTGGGGTTGTGTAGTATGTGTCTTGAACAGAGTGACCCAGCCAAGGGGTGAGAAGAGGGGAGCTGAAATCCAGCATTCCAAGTCTTGCACCCCTGGGGGAGGAGGAACCCCTTCTCTAATTTGAACAGATTGCTGGTAGGTTAGTGAGAGCCCTGGGAATGGGAGGTGAGGAGCTAGAGACAGTATAGAAAAATGTTTAGATACAGGGCTGAGGGAAAGGCAGCAGTAGAGTGATGGCTCTGGAGAGATTAGAGAAGTTTCTTTGTTTTGTGTTTTAAGATAGAGCTACTTGAGTGTCTTGGGAAATTTATGGGAAAAGCCGGTAGATACTGAAAGTATAAGAAACAGAAGAGGGCAAAACCTGAGTAGGAAAAGGGTGGGGTTCAGGGGGTATTTCGAAGAATTAGAGTTCAGAAGGAGGTGTGATTTTTTGTGAAGGGAGTAAAGGAAAAACATGACTGCAGAAAGAGGTATTACATGTAAAGGTAGCCTCAGGAGCCCTTATGCTAATTGGCTCCAATAGTTTTATCACAAATAAAACGGACTTTGACCTGAGGGCAGCACCAGTCCTTCATATGCATGGAATTTCAGGCCCTGTGTTTTCCTTGGTCTGTGAAGTATTTTTCACTTAACTTCCAGGTTCCTGGTTGTGGTTGCTGGAAGTCTGCCTACCAGATTAGAGGGGGGTTACTGTAACATAATAAATCATAGTTATGAGCAAAAAAAGTGCTACCCACCTTTTAATACTCTTCTTAAGAACCAGATGTTTTCTAGACAAATGCTTCACTCTACAATCTGCCTTACAGTGCACCTAAATGAATCTGGCACAATGCCCAAAAAAGCAATTTGATCCCATAAATGAGGAAAGCTGAGTAATGAGCAGGTTCTAAATGTCTTCCTTCCGAGTGGCATAACCTTAGACTGTATGGCAGTCTGTAAACCAGGCTGTTTTCAAATAGTGTGTATGTTATTTTTATCTTGCTTCAAACAAATTCTTTTGGCAACGTAAAAGAAACTCTGTTTTAAACAAACAGAAGGGTATTTTAAGAAGGTAATTACTATTTCAGTTTCCGCCAAAGGCAGGCTAGTTTTATTTTTAATGGGTAAATGATGTAAGAACCTTAAAAAATACATACTTGAAGAACAAAGCTGTGAAGTATTTTGTAGTACTATCCTCACTTATAATGGGTCAGGATAACAGGTCCTATTTCACAGTCAGAGATGATACTTTCTTCGAAAAACACACCAAGCTTAACAACATTGAAGGGGGGGGAAATGTGCCAAAATGCTAAGCAGTTATATAAACACTCTTTTCAAATAGTTTAAGTTAAATATACTTGAAGTGGCCCTAGCCAATGAATGAAAATTTCTCCCTCATACATAATTTCTTGAAAACTTTCTAACCAATTTTCCACGTTGACTAGAGTCACAAACTGCAGAGGATTGTTTGAGGAAGATGTGGGGATAGTGGAAAATTCAGGATATTGAGAACACCCAAGAGCAAAATTTAAATGATTGAACACATACCACACCCATAGGCAAGGGGAAGAAATGGGATGTGTCTGGATCCTGACATCACTTCTCTGTGCTAACACATGACTGTCCCTTATGAAGTGTAATATCTATCTGTATGTGTTGGGTTATTGTTTTCATAGATTTCTTAAAATGTAAACATTCATTATTCTAGTTCCAACATTTTTTTTTTCCTACAAAAAGAGACACAAATTTTCTTTTTTGGTTGATTTTTAAAAACTTCCATTTGGAAATCATTTAGAACCTAACAGAAGTTGCGTGAAGAGGAAAAGTACAAAGAGTACCCACATGCCATTTACCCAGATAGATGCTAAAATATTGCCAGTATTTTACCTCATTTGCTTTATCATTTGTGCCTTCTCTGTGTATGTACATTTTTGTATATGCGTTTATGCCCACACACATATATATACACATTTTGAGAATCAGTTGCATGCATCACACATGCCTCTGTACTCCTGAATACTTCACTGTGTATTTCCTGAGAATGAGGTTGTTCTCCAATATAATCATAGTAATGAACTTCAGTAAACTTAACTTAGATTACAGTACTTGTGATCTCTCACTCTTTACTACCAATTGATCCAAAAATGTCCTTTATAGCATTTTTTTTTCCTTCAGTTTCCACTGTGGGATCCGGTACTGCATTTACTTGTCGTGTCTGGAGTCTCATTTAATCTAGAGTGTTTCCACAGCCTTTCTCTGTCTTTCATAACACAATCATTTCAAGAATTCAGTCCTCTATCCCTACCTTTTTGTCTGTTTGTTTTTTTGTAGGATATTTCTCCATTTTGGTTTGTCTGTTTCCTCATGATTCAATTTCAGTTCAGCATTCCTGGCCATAATACTGTATAAGTGATGTGTCCTCATGGTCTCACATGTGGAAGAACACCATGTCCTTCTGCCCTATGGGTTATATTAATTCTGAGAACTCAGATTTTCCCACTATACAGTTGGTATTTTTTCCCTTGCAAGTGATAATCAATCTGTGAGGAGATACTTTTACATCATAAAAATATTCTGCTCCTCTTCAGAAATTTATGCTAGATTAACATGCTCCTTGCCTGATCTAATCTTTACCATGATAGTTATAAAGGATATTCTAACATCAGCATTTTCTCCACATGTACTAACCAACCAGGCTTTAGCATTTTACTGTAAGCAAGAGCCCCTCCCTTGCTTATTTATTATTTTTTACTTTTTATGTCATTTATTTATCATTTAATATCATACGGGTTCATGAATTCCTTTTTTTTTTTTTTAATGGTTCATAATTCATTAACATTCTTAATTATTTTGGTGCTCAAATTGTTTCAGGTTTGGCCAGCAGAAGCTGATTCAGGCTGGCTCCTGGGTCCTTATGACTGCCCTCATCATTTTTTTTTTTTAGCACTTTTCTACCTTCAAGCATAACAAAGTGTCCCAGGCTCAACTTCTAATTAACCTGCTCCAGCCCTAGAATCAGCCATTTCTCTGAGGAGCCCTGGCTCCCTTTATTGGGGGAATGGCATTATAGACCAAGATCTTAAGCGCCAAGTATGCTCACTGTTTCCAGGGTGAATTGCTTCTAACCCTTTCAGCAAATAGAAAAATGCATGTATTTTTACACATACATTCACATATATACACATACATATGTGTGCACAGACTCGTACATGCATGCACATGTATACATACACATACACACATACTGACACATTTTAGAAATCACGAAATTACACCAATTCCTCCAATTCCAGTTTATCTCCATAGGATTCTTTCCTGCTTCCCCCCAGTTTTCATTTGTCCCCTCTTCCACAGTGAGACCCTGAGTCCCAACAATCTCAACATACTTATTCAGTTCTTCAATCCTTGAATCCATCTAAAATAGTTTCAGAATTGTTTTACCCAAACACCCATAACAAAAACAAATCTACTGAAAAGAGCTCAGTATTTCTTTGCTGTTCCCCACCTCCCCTAGCACCACCAATTTCGACTGATTTTAATGTTTATAAATTTAACAACCTATCTTAAAATGTTTCTATAAGCATTTTCCAGTGGTATGAGGTATTTTAAAAATCCAACTAAATAATTTATTGCAGACAGGAGCATACACTCTGCTTCATAGACCAGCTTTGCAGTTTCCTTCCAAATATTCACCTACTTGCAAAATTAATGCCATCTCTTCCTACACCAACCAGTGTCATATTAATGATGTAGTGGCAGGAAAGAGAGTAGGAGACGGGAGCTTAAGAAAAACATTTGCTGAGGATTGAGAATTGAGCTTTTTGTTAAAAATATGTGCTAGATCTATATTACCATAAACTAATTTATTGTTTGTTTGCCCTTACGTGTTTTCAGACCCTTTGCTGTGATAGTTTACATGGCAGCTATAAACATTTCTAAAAGCATACTGAGGACAATTTCCTAGATTATTTAAAATACAAGTTTCTTGTCTCTAGCAACTAACACCATTTTCCCCTCAACCTGCTTTTTAAACTGCTGCCTTTTTCCATTGCGTGAATACTGGTCTTTGCTTGAAAAAGTTAGAGTTATTTCCCCAGTTCTTTATTTTTATATCTATTTTCTCGAGTCCTGTGGCCTCACAAAATGGTTTTGAAGAGCAGAACTGCAGAGATGATGGGGAGGTCAGCTATGTTAATTTCTAAGCGCCCCAGTCTTCGGTGGGAGGTTGCCTAGCAACATCTCTCAGGCCTCCTTTGTGGATAGAAGAGGAAGCAATTCTTCTATGCACTCTCAAGCCGAGATGGTTTTATAAAGTGAAAAACCTTTCGCAAAGGGTCCAGCACAACCCGTCTCTCCTTTTCGGCCCACTTTGTGCACTTCATACATGATGAGAGAAATATTTCACCCTTTGATGCCTTAGATCTGATACAGATATAAATGGAGCTGCACACGCTATGGTCAGACAGTGGAAAGGACCTGTATCTTTGTGTTAAATTGAGACACATTGATTAAACCACTCGTATTTCCCTTTCTCTTACATGAAAGCATACGTCCCCCTCAAGTTCTAAAAGCCAGTTATGTTAAATGAAACTGCAACTGCCTGCTGAGCATCAGTTACCATAGCAACATGAGGCAGGAGTGGTGTTTTTCTCCTTAGGCACAGGATGTCTGAAATGTGTTCAACCAGGCACTCGAGCAGCATGCTGACTAGAAATCAGGCATCTGGGAAGAACCAGCTCTGTTCCTTTTTCACTAGCTTGAAAAAATAACCCCTCTGCTCTTCCCCCAAAGCTATTAGATTTTTAGAAGTGAATTTCAGTGGGTGGCAGAAGTGCCCTACCTTAGGGCATACGGAGAAGGGAGAACAATGATACATGCCAGTAAAACCCACATGAACAGCTGAGAGATAGAGAGACGAGTGCTATAGAAGATATGCTGCCCTTTCAGACGTTGTGAAAATACACAATGAAAGTGACAGCTCGAAATCTATGTTTCCACATTGTAAAAATACTTACATATAATTTTTTGAACGATTTATGAGCCCCTACCCTTATTTTCTAGGCAGCCGATGCTATTCGGGAGAACAGATCAATATTACTTTATGGAGAGTCTTTATAATTGATAGTTAAATCAGGTATAAGGTAAAATGTTTTGCGTCGTTCTCACTGACCTCCATTTATGACCGAGAAGAAAGCAACAGTATAACATAGTAGGCTTTGGGGTCAGACAACCTGACTTACATCTTCTGCCACTCATTAGCAGTGTGATTTGGGGCAAGTTCCTTAAGCTCTCTAAGTCCCAGTTTCCTAACATTTAAAATGGGACTAAAAGGAGGACTGTTGACATTGAGAAATAAGAAAATATATGTAAGGCACCTGACACTAACAAGGGTTCAAACACTGATAGCTGTTATTACTAATTTGGTTTCATCAATCACCCCGTGCTTATTGACTGTCTGGGACATGCGCGGTATTTTACTTGATGAGGGAAGGATACTAAGGTCCCATCCACAAAAATGGCAGCCAAGTTTGGGGATGCCTACTGCAGGTTATTCGTCTTTTGGACACTTCATTTTGCTATGTGGTTCTTACCAGTATTCTGTCCATACTGACATGGCACTCCATGTGGGTCTGCCTCCAGGGCCAATTCACGGGGAAAAGTCTCACTGCTATTTTACAGCTAAATTTTATTTTTCTAACCAAACTGGTCTTACCAGCACCCTTTGTCACCATTTTCCTCAGACTGGAGAGCTGCCTGCATGAGAGGAGTTAAAATAATGTACGACTACCTCTGAATGCATTTCCCGAAAGAGCTGTCAAACTGTTCAGCAACGATACAACATGGAAAGTGTATGAATTCCCAAAGTGCCTATCTTGGGCTCTCTTTTCTAGCAAGAGTATACCTTCTGGTGATTTACTAACAAACCATTGACAATTCCTAGAAAGCATTACCCATTACATTCAGATCATTTTGTCTAACCCCTTCATTAGAGTATAAGGAAAGGAGCTCAGAGATATTGATTAATCTATCCAGTTATTTTGGATATATGCACTTATATATTTATACATGACACTATACACACACATACATACACATACACTCATGTAAATACACGCATATAAAAAAGAAAATAAGTGCTGTAGATTTTTTTCATATTTGCCTCGAAGAAGACTCCTAGTTCCCCATTATTATTAGTGATTATAATTTGGAAGTAAACAAAATCAACATAGGATGGCCTAAGTCACATGTAAGGTTCCAAGGATCTCGTGGGGCCTACAAAGGTCAGCAATGTAGGGAAGCAACTGGAACCAGGGACTGAAATGTAGACAGGACTCTACTACTCTTCCCGGCTGCTTTCTGCATGTCTGTATTCATCTGTCCATCCATTTACTAATTCAAGTCTTTCAACAAATTCTCACTGAAATAGTCTGTGCCTGGCTGGCATTGCACAGGCAAAGGTAGAACCCTCACACTGGGCAAAGACGTTATTCCCCAGCCCTCACAGACATTTCACTTCTCCTACTGTGTTTCCCCGAAAATAAGACTGGGTCTTATACTGTATTTCCCAAAAAATAAGAACAGGTCTTATATTTATTTTTGCTCCAAAAGATGCAGTAGGGCTTATTTGCAGGGGATATCTTATTTTTTCATGTGCAACAATTTTTTCATGTGCAACAATCTATTTATTCAAATACAGTCATGTCATCTTCTTCTGGAACATCGTCGTAACGTACTAAATGCATCCATTTGGCTGAGATCTTAACTGAGGCTTTTCGGGGTAGGTCTTATTTTCGGGGAAACACCGTATGTTACAGATTTAGCCACATGCAGAGACTGATGTGGAGCCCATAGTCCTGACTCCCCCCAACTCTGGCAAGGCGGGAGGCCATCCAGTGAAAGAGGTTACCCAGGTCTACCTCTATGGATCAGAAGGCTGCTGGGCAGATAGCGCTGGAGGCTCCACTACAAGCATGCCATCTGATCCTTTTGCTTGTCTCCCTCCACAGGACTTAATCCAGTACTTAAGGGAAAAAAAAGAAGAAGGCACTTAGACACTGGCATAGCGGACCAACTACAGTTTACAAAGAACAAATTTCAGTTAAATAATGGAGAAAATTACTCAGCTTTCATTGATAAAGTCATTTTCAACATGGTAAATTATTTGTTCAAAATCATAATTCTTTTGTTTTCTTTCTATCAGTTGTCTGAAAAACCCAAACCAGGACATAACAGGGGTTGCCCTACTTTAGTGTTAACTAGGATTTACTGGGGCCTGTATTACTGAGAGTTTCAACAGACTGATAACTGTCGGCCTATGCTTTTCCAAATCAGGGAAGAGGCCTCCATAAAGACCAGTGCTTCTCCATATTGATTTCAAAGAGTATGTTGATGGTTGATAAGATCTTTGACCTTCATATTCCTTCCTCGGTGCAAGGTGGCTCTCATATTTCACATTATTTTATCGTGTAAAAGAAAGCCATGGGAAAGACTGGGAGATGCTGGGAAGGGAAGCTTTCAGGCTGGTTCCATCTCGCTCTAAATAATTCCTCGTTATACCATCCCATTAAGTGTCCAGGACTCCTGCCCCCTTTTCTGGAGCTCACATATGTCTTGGAGCATTGCTAGGTGACAGTAAATCAGACAGGAACTAAGCAAATTTTGAGGAATAATTTCTTCAGGGAGGCTCCAAATAAGATGTTAACTGATGGAATGAAATCTTCAGGAGAAGCTGAAGGCAAGTACAGCTAAATGAGCCCCAAGAGGCAGGAGATGTTCTTTTGGGTAAAAGCTTAGGCTTCCTAGTGATGACTCTGGTCCTATGAGGTCACTGGTGATAGAACCATATCTTGCTGTTGTAGACTTGGGGCAAGAATATTATTGCAAGGTTGCTTAAGGTCCTATCTGCTTAGCTATAACCTCTTGCCCCTTCTCCCTCACCTCCCACCCCCGACTCTCGTACACCTGGTACTTTCCTTTTCTTGTCTGTCCCCGTGACAGAACTCCTTCCTTGCTTGGAATGAAGTTCTACTCTTCTGTTTCTGTTCAAGATATTTTCTTGACGCTCCAAATTCTCTTGTTCTGGCTTCCAGTCAAAGTATTTTGTTCTCTTTCTTATAACTAATCAAAAGAAAAATTTTAATATTCAGTTTTTTTTATAGTAAACCTTGATGGCCCATTAGATCCAAATGTCTAGTCGACAAGGACAAAAAAAAAAATGTCTATATTTGCTCAAATGCAGGAGGAACTTAAGCTACAAACTCTTTGAGTGCAACAAAGAAAGAGAAGAAAAACAGAACGGTTGGTTCCACATGAAAATAATAGGAATATAATATCCATAATTCAAAAGATATTACTGAAAAATCAGAAAAGTAAAAAGTTTGCTTTGAAGAGTCCCTGGTTCTTGCTGGCCTTTCTATATCAATCATTTCTCCCCCTTTTATGTAGATTGATCCTGCCCATCCTGGATTTCCGTCTGTCATCAGGAGAACACTGTCTGGGGTCAAAATAGATCATCAACCCTTCTACATATCCAAGTTGTTAAAAAGAAAATTAATATAATACAATTGAGAAGTCATTGTTAAATTCTTCTGATGGTTGTGTCGGAATTCCACTAGGGATCCATTACAACTTAGAGTGATGTGAGTGGTGCCATGATGCCAGGACAAAAACTCTGCTTTAGGGGTCCGAAGTAGTTTCCTATTGCCGAGATAACAAATGACCACAAACTGAGTGGCTTAAAACAACACAAATTTATTTTCTTTCAGTTCCTAAGTCCAAAACAGGTCTTACAGGGCTAAAAGCAAGGTGGCAGCAGAGGTGCATTCCTTCTGAAGACTCTAGGGAAGAATCTGTTCCTTGACTTTTCCAGCTTCTAGAGGCCACCTCACTCTGGCTCATGGTCGGATGCCTCTGCCCTCTGCTTCTGTCATCACCTCTGCTTCCTGACTTTTCTGTCTCCCTCCTTCCCTACACTAAGTACACTTGTGATTATATTGGGAAGTGCGTTATAATCTTAGTAACACTACAATATCCTTTTTTGCCTTGTAACTTAACAGATTCATAGGTTCAGGAAATTAGGATGTAGATATCTTGGGGTGGGGTGGCATTATTCTGTCTGCACAGGGTCTGACATAATCAGAGGCTTACTTCCTGGAAATCGGAAAGCTCAATTTCCAGTCACCAATTAGGAATTTCAATCAGGAGAGTACATGAGGATTGTTGGTATCTGGGTTTGACCTTTGGCTTACTTGACTATAGTCCCAAATTCTGGCATTAGTCTGCAGGGTGTTATGATGAGGAGAACTGGCTTTAAATTAGACGAACCTGGGTTCTCATCTCTGTCACTAGGAACTCTGAGAACTTGGGCATGTCACTCAACCTGTCTGAGATTCAATTTCCACCTCCCTCATATGGGTATATTGTAGAGGAAACAGACTCAGAGACAGAAACTTGCCTGCACGTGTGCTCTTGGGAATAACACTGGTAAGGGAGTGAGGGAAGAAGGCCTGAACTGTGATGAAGTCCCAGGAAAGTCTTTAGCTGATCCCACAAGGACTCTGTTGCTGTGATGACCCTTCAGCTTTGTCAACCCATACGGCAAACGAGCCAGGCATTGCTACCACCTGCCAGGGCTAAGACTCGTGTGAAGTAAGGAAAGTACCCACCTCACAGACAAAATATAGAGGTGCCAGTAAACTCAGTAACCGAGATATATAACATGTTAATGCACGGTTTTAAAAGATATAAATGAATGCACACATCTACAATGAACAAAGTATTGAACATTATAAATAAAGATGGGATCAGTAAGTGCTGTGCAGAACCACATTGAAGCTTCAGGCAAAAGGAGAAGTCGGTCATTACCCACGCTCTCTTTATTTAAAATTGTGACATTTTAGTCAACTCGATTCTTTCATTTTTTTATTTTTAAAAAGCCATAAAATATTATTTAACTTGACTAGTGAGGTTTTTTTTTGTCACCCAAGATCATTTTCTCACTGCTCTTACCCTCTTCCTGGCCCTGCATTGTATGCGGGCTCCTCTCTCCCCAGAAAGGCATGTAATCTTAGGCCCAGGATAATTCTTAGAGAGGGCTTAGCTGTGAGCTTTCAGCAGCCAGCACACCTGGCATCATGGGCAAGGAACACCTTGATCCTGAATAGGGGAACAGGACTGAGCACAGCATCCACCGGCCGGCAGACTTACAGGGAGATTTTTTAGCCATATACTTTTTTATTCACTGGGATAGAAAGATAGTCATGAAGCACTTCAAGACTTCTGTGGCTACTAAAGCTAATTGTTCTAGGTGCTAGTGAACGTAGTGACAGCCAAACTGTGGCCTGACCTCTTCCTTTTGACTTCCTAACAGTCAAACATCTGAGCAAAAGGCCGGGATAATTTACTTAGACCTGAGGCTGCCATTAACATTACTGTGAACATATGGCTTTGATCTATGGTTTCTTAGCTTTGGTTAGAATTACTGAGTAAATAAGCCAAAGTGAAACTTCATTCTGTCCCATGGCTTGTCTAGACACCTAACCCCAGATAAACGTCTTCTGCTGGTGATCACAAACAGCCAAGTGGTGGACAGGCATAAATTTGTCATTGCTGCAAGAAAAAAATATATATATCAAAGAGCAAGCCCCACCAAATACGGGTTAGTGAATGAATGTCCTTGGTGATTCTAGTGGATACATACACCATTTTCTAGAACCTGGCATAGAAAGAAAAGTATAACTTCTTTGTCTTCATTCAAAGATCAGTGATTCTCAAAAAGGGAGAGCATTTACAGCCACAGGGAAGATTTGTGATTCTCAAAAGGGAAAGGGCTTTACAACACTTGAGGGTCGCATCAGAATCTCCTGAGGAAAGTATTAAACTCTGCGGTTCCTTCTCAACTTCCTGTGGAGAGAAGTTTTAGCATTTAACAATAGTCTCCTACGAAAGATTTCCTGATTAAGTAGGGTATCACTGTTGGTGATGGGAGAATAAAATTTACATGAGGCATATTGAGACCTAAGAGGACAAGAAACACTGTTATCAGATGACATTATTGACGCACATACCCATGAGACAAAACAGTGGCAAGGCATTGCACAACTAACTGAAATACACAGTGGCATTTTTGCCACATGAAAAATACAATTGTCCCTTGTTCAGGAGCCAAATTTCAACAACACGTATTGAATAGTATTTAAAGAGTACATAATTTGTAGAAGCAATCTTTTCTCAGGAGTACTGGAGAGTTTTAACTTTATGTATTAGCTGAAGGAAAAAGAAGGTACTTTATTATATCTCAATAGAGCCCTCTCCACATTGGGAAATAAACATTGTTGACACTCCCTTTTGCTTCTTGGCTTGATACTATTAATAGTTCCCTCGCATCCTCTTCCTCCTCCTCCCCCTTCTTCTTCCCCTTCTGCTCCTTGTCCTTTTCTTTTCTTTTCTTTTAATAACTCAACCGTCCTTACTAATGCAAACGTCACGTTGATTCTGATGAAAGAAGCAACAGAATTCCTGGACACTGTGTACTCTTCAATAATGCACCTCTACAATGAGTCAGTCTCTTTTTCTAAATTTGCAGATCACCTACCAAAGTGTACATCCTACAGTGGATTTTATAAATGCCTTTTCTTCTGTGAGCTTATTAAATTTCCTCTGGAATTTTTCCTTTGTGATTTTAATGTCTTCTGGGGTAGGGTGGTGATATATTTATTTACTTTTAAAATTTTTTCTCTGGTTGTCTTTTAGATCCAACAGTTACTTCTTTTTCCTTGTGATAATCATCCCTTATGACCTGAAAGCACTTTGCGTTGTTGTTTTGTTTTTTGTTTTGTTTTTTTGCTGTAATCCTACTTGATTATACAGTATCTTCATTGTTGCTCGGTGCATAAGTCTTTGAGGTTTCAGCTGCAGCGTCCAAGTCATGGCGAGCCTCAATCATGGCCACTGATGGAACCTGGGGCTTTTCAGCTGGTCTTTGGAATAACCTCATTGCTTACTTTATTGCAATGCTGTCGGACAGCTGTTCACCTAGGTGATCTCATGGAGGTTACCCTTCAGAATCACTCCCTTGGAATGCCAAAGATTTATTTTCCTCTCATTCATTAAGGAGAAAAAAGGAAAGAAAATATAAAATGAACTAATTGAAGACTCTGCATGACAGTTACCTTTTTGTGAGTATACTACCCTCCATCTGCTCCCAGTTTGAACCAAGATAGTGTATAACTGAATGCAAACTCATGTTTCACATGTGTTTATTTTTAAAAGCAACTTCTCCTATACATCAAGGAGGAGAAAATAGCAATATTTTCAGAAGCCTGGGAAGAATTTGGAGTTCTAGAGTATCAAAGGGAAGTTGCAGACAAGTTAATCTTGCAAGTATGAAATTGAGATGAATTACAAAATGAATTACGATAACATGGATTAATTGTTGACCTTTAAGGAGGAAAATGTAACGATGATGTTCTTCTTGAATTTAATGAGCTATAGATGTTTTAATTTTTGCCATATTATACTTTAAAATTGGCTTTCTACTGGGCACTCTTAAATCTTAAAATTACTTTAAATTTTAATTGCCAGTATATGTCTCCTAATTTGTATGTACATGTATTATCAGGAAAAAAAATGTAGATATACATACATTTCTTTTTGCATTTGCTATATTTAAAAGTTTTTATAGTATCACAGAATGTATCAAATATGGTTTATTTTATTTCTGCCCCAAATGGTGAACTGATTACATTATATTTGATAGTTTTCTTCATTGAAAATTGTCACCTATCACTTGTTGGTGAGCCTAGTCTGAATGTTACTGCTTAGAGCTATGCTTAAATGCTTTGTCACTTTTTAAGGAATGGGGTTCTTTCTCTGGGGACTATCCATTACATGAAATGTGTGATATATCTGTGGTTTCAGGGTGTAATGAAATGTTAGATTTACACTGAAATATTGTCTCACTGTGACATCAGGATTGACTGTAGATTATTATTTAATAATATTAGAGAAATTAAGATAGGAATTAGAAGACAATCTTCTAGCAATTTTCATTCCTTTCAGGAAAATAACCTGTGCACACTTGAAAAAGGAGCTTCCATTAATACTGATGTAAAACATTGTTGGATTAGTGTGTGATTGTGATTGCCAGATCCAGGCATACTAGAGTTTATGCTTTTCAGACCTTTAAGTGTTGCTCTCCTTGTGTGCTCTCTAACCGTGCGTACATACTGAGAGTTACTCCTGTAGGCATTCAGTTGTCCTCAGGCTGTCCTCTGATCGTCATGTGATTGAATTGGCAGTGCATGACTAGTGCAGAGCCCATCCCACCCAATCCTTCCTAAACTCTAACACCTGCACTTCTGAAAAGAGGGATGGTGGCTGGTGCTTAAAGGAGCCTCTAGGTTGGGAGAATGCAGACCCATTCAGGTATCACTGAGCTTCTGTAACCGGCCTGGGTAGACAGATACATTTCTCACAGTGACCAAGTGGGACCAAGTAATTCTTATTAGTTTTCTTTTATTCTTAAATGTGAGATAGAAATATCTATGAGTTAAGACTATTTTGAGGATTAAAGGAATGGAAACAGTGCACTGCTATTTATAGAGTACCTGCTAAGAATAGCGCACTCTATTTGGTGTTTTGAAAGGCTTATGGTTGCAAGTCAAAGTTTAGGTACTGTTGGCCATACTGATAGTTCAACTTCAGAGGACTTCCAGTCCAAAGTTGGTCACTGTTATTTTGTTACAATTCAGCTGGCTGCTAAGTGTGTAGACATAGCCTCATTCATGAGGCTTACTCTACAAGTATATATCTGGAGTGTGGCATTCTAAAAGAAAAAAAACTGAGAAGTTTTATTCATTTCCCTTCAGATTAAGTAACATTTGTTCCTTCCGATGCTAAACTTTGCTGTTGACATAACTAGAACAAAATACGATTCAAATTTTATTAGCCTATGAAAATTTTGGAGTAAGTAAAGAGAGAAAAGAAAAAAAAAACATTTTGAATTCTGTAGTAAAATACAAGAGCTGCACCATGAAATAGGTACTACTAAAATTCTATCTGGTATTTTGGTTGACCACCTCATAGAATGAAATGGAACTATGAACTCCAAATGGGGCATATCTACCTATTAGTAGACAGAAAAATCCTAATAAAAGCATGATAATTTGATTTAAAATAATTTTGAACAGAATGAATTCCCTATTTTGGATGCCACTAAGCTTTTAGATTTTCTCTTGCGTATTTGAGTTGGGTACACACACCCAGAAGTAAGGAGAAAATAACTTCTGTTATGTGGTTGTCATAAAGCCCATGGACCCCCACGTTACCCCTCAGGAGATGACATGACTGTGGTAGGCAGGGGGATAGGTCAAGGAAGGGTAGAACAGGTTAAAAAAAAAAATCAGGGCAGAAAGAAGTGACAAAAGACTGGGGAGAAAGATACCGATAAAAGGCAGATTGAGTTTGCAAATGTGTTGAAGTTCAGTACTATTGACAGTCCCCAGAGGATGAATAAATGAAGTACTTCATTATTCACCATGTTTTTCTTTTTCCTCCATCTATCTGCTACCAAAATGAGCAAAAATCATTTTCAGCTAAGTATTAACATTTATTGTGGGACATACTTCCTCATATTTGTAGCTAAGGGTGATAATTATATTTAAGACAGGGACATGTATCCTGTATTTTCTATTTTGTTTGTTTGGTTTGACTTTATTTATTTATTCACTCATTTATAATTTCTAACTTCCTAAGTGAGTTCTAAAATACTAGACTGAAAATATGTTCTGAACCTGATGTCTAAGGAATGTCACAATTGTGTGATTGCTTGGGAAGGAATATATCAGCTATGCCTAGTAATTTCTTCCTTGTGAAATCACATTGACCAGGATTTTAAAAAAAGAAAAAACTCCATTGGTGTGCCCTGCCTGTTGAGTTGGGTATCCACACGGACCAGAGAGTGCAGGTCCATAGCCCTTGTTGGACAGCACATGAGTGGCATGTGCCATGAAATCCAGGCTAAAAGGCTCTCTTGGCTGTTTATACAGAGTAATGATCTACCACAAGATTGCTCTGCTCAAATAGAATGATTTTGTCAAACAGATTATTTTCCATTAAGACAAGACTGATGCACAAGTTCTAACACCTTGCCAAAACATTCATCATCATGTTTTCTCCAAGTACAATTCTAAGAAATTACCCATTCTATTTTTGGAAAAAATTTCCTCTATTTCCCTCAGCCCTTGAGAGGGCTGTATCCTGATGCCGCTCCTCTTCCAAATAAAAGGTTGCGCACCCATATTTTCTAATTCAGATAGCCCAGGTCATCGTCGCTCTTTAAGCCAATGATAACAGAGCTTTATTCCATAGCATTTTTAGTTGTCTTTTGAGAGACCTGAGATATAAGTTAATCATACCTTTCAGTTCATAATGAGCAATCATCAGTCTGGTCAAGGTCCCTCTTTTGATTTCCTTCATATGTTTTTTATTTTTATTTTTTAATTTGTTCTTAATTACCCCCCACAACCCTCATTCCATTTTTTCCCTCCCCTACAGGCAACCCATTTTAATGAGTTTAATGTATCTTGTTGAATATGTAAATATCTTTGAAAAATATATGAACTTGTTTTGTATATGTTTTGATGTATATAAGTGGTACTGTATGGATCTTATTCTCTGCTGTACATTTTATTCACTTAACTGTATATTTAAGATGGTGCTATACGTACTAATTCATTGCTTCTAGCCACTGCCTGTTATTCCACAGTATGCACCAGACACATTTCGCTTATTTATTCCCCTAATAAAAATCTAAGTGGACACCAGCTGCTAGCTTCTACAAACTAAGTAGCAGAGTCTAGTGCTGGGCCTTGGGTATAAACATGCAAAATTTCTTCAAATGTTACAAACTAATCTCATCAGTTCTAAATGGCCATTAACCTCATACAAAGGTTTCGAAGTCTTAACAGCACTTCACATTTTTGGAAGTTCTAATTTTTACCAATCCGATGAGTATAAAGGGATATCTCATTTTGATTTGCATTTCACTCTACTATATAACTATTAACCTTTTGGAGTTCTTTTCTGTGAATTGCCTTTTTACATCTTTTCCCAATAGCGTATTTACTGTTTTTGTAGTATAAAATAATTGGAGTAAATCAGGATGTAGCATCCTTGGACTTAAAATATGGCATGATAGTTGGAAATCGGATTATTTGGGGGAATTTCCAGATAATGAGAACTGTTAAATAAGGGTTTGAATCACAAGTTCACAACTTATTTGCTGGTTGACTTTGACAGGTACTTTCTCTCCATGTGTCTCTATATGTGCATGGGTGCGTGTATGTAAATGGGAGAAAATAATATTTGTGGCTTCTTGTGAAAGGCTTATTATTTAATATAATTTTATTTTAGTTTGCAGTACAATATATGGACAATTGTAGGTGCTCCATAAAAATCAGTTTCTTCCTATTCTGTCTGACAATAAGTAGAAGCTCATAATATTCATGTCGTCATCATCACTGTCATATGTTTGAGAGGGTTTAGGTAAAGCCTTCCTTGAAGATGAGTATAGATAAGAACTTTTCTATACTCATAAGAAAAAAGTTCTTATAAGTTCTTATGAGTATACTTTTTCTTATGAGTATAGAAAAGTTCTTAAAAACTTTTCTAGTCTTATGTGTTCATGGAATTCACCGCTATAAATTTGCCTAAATTTCTTACATTCTTTCCCAGGTGAGATAAAGATCTGCTATTTGCTATTTATTTGATGTTTGATATATAAAAAACAAATTGTTATAATTTCTTTGGGTGTTTTCTATACTGATTTTAAAATCACCAAAGTAAGCCTAAAATAAAATCAAGAAACTTTAACTCTGTGGCTATAACTCCTTTCCTTCTTTCCTTCCTTCCTTCCTCCCTCCCTCCCTCCCTCCCTCCCTCCCTCCCTTCCTTCCTTCCTTCCTTCCTTCCTTCCTTCCTTCCTTCCTGTGGGGGCTAGTTATCTTTATAGCCTCTTTATAACCTAACACCTTATATAAGTTATCTCTTGCTGTGCAATGAATTACCACAACCTTGGTGGCTTAAAACAGCACATGTTTATTTTCCCACAGTTTCTGTGAGTATGGAGTCTGGGCATGGCTTAGTTGGGTCCGTTCCTTAGGGTCTCTCACAAGGCTGCAAGCAAGGTGTCAATTGAGCTTTGTTCTCGTTTGGGGGATGAACTGGGGAAGAATCTGCTTTTGTGTTCATTCAGGTTGGTGGCACAATCACTTTCTTGTAGTTGTGGGACTGAGGGCCCTAGTTGGATGTCAGCGGGGGCAGTGGTGGTGGGGAAGTTGCTATCAGCTCCTAGCGGCCACCTGCAGTTCCTACAGGCCACCCCCAGTTCCTTGACACATGGGCTTTCCCTGGGCTTATTTCATCAAGCCAGCATGGAGAGTCTCTACAGTAGTCTGCCAGCAAGACACAATCTTATACAAAGGTAATATCATAAGAGTGACACTTCATTACCTTTGCCATACTCATTGGTGAGAAGCAGGTGCTGGTAACAGGTGTGGGGGAGGGCATGGATTACACAAAGGTGTGAATCCTACGGGACAGAAATCATGGGGGACCACCATAGAGTATGTCAGCCACACACCTCAAACACCCCCACAATTTACACAATTTTGTGTAAATAGACACAAAAAGCAAAGATGTAATGTTGTTATTATGCTTTGTCATATTTATACACTTAGAAATCTTAAAACTTTGTAAATTAGGGAACTAATTCATTATTTTCATTTATTTCTACCTCTAACTCATTCTTTAAAACATTTTTCATTCCATTTTTTCATCCCTATTTCTACATGAGCCCCTCTCTCTGTTTCTGTTTGTCTTCTAATGTAAATGTATATTTACCCCATTTTATAGGTCTGAACAATATTTTAAGTACTGGGGATGCAATGGTGCAAAGAAATACCCACTAAGTTTTCACCTTCATAGAGCTTATAGGTTATAGGGAACCAAAATTATAAATAAAAACTACAATATAATGTCATAAATGTTATCAGAGATAATGCCCAGTGTGATGGACAAGCACATGGGAGGGATACCCAACCCATTCTGGAGAGGAAAGGAAAGACTTATCAGAGGAAGTGACTACAGCATTTCAGTTATAAACCTAGAATGGTAGTAAAATATTAGAATGTGGAAATCTATACTGAGAACCAGATATTTTTTTATGATGTAAACATGAAGCACAATTGCCTTTATTTTCACCTGTCTGCTTGAAATTATAGCTTAAACCTCAATCAATAACTACATAATAGAGACAGTTTTAATGCTGCCTTAGTAAAAATGGGTCTATGAACAAACTCATCAAAGATTGTATTCTAATGTCATTGAATAAAAGTTATCATTAGCTATCTAAACTTGGGCAAAACTATTTCTCTATGGCTCAGTTGTCTCATCTGCAAAACGAGTTGAAATTGATCATTTTTGAGGTATTTAACTGGCTCTAAGTTCCATGAGTCTATGAGTCTCTAGGATTGAGGCTGTAAATAGGAATAATGGTGCTGACAGACCCGTCAGCTAAGATCCAAACCTAGGTCTGTCACCCAGAGAAGGCAAGATCTTTGTGTGAATTATCAAAAGGCTCCCCCTCCTGGCGGACACATTATAGAAAGATGTCCCTTCAATGCACAGAGCTTTTCAAGAAGAGTGAAGGAGGGATTCCAGGGCCTCAAATGCTCTTGTACAGAGAAAAAAGGTATATGGTGGTACTGAGCCCAGTGTTCTTTCTGATCCAGTTATGACCAAGTAAGACTCTAGCTTCACAAGAAATCAGAAATGTTCAGGAAGAGGATTAGCAGTGATTTGTCCACTGTTCCTTACTGCTGACCTCAGATACATGTAAATTCCTGAACACTCCATTTAAGAAATGAAGTGCTCCTGGATTACTTTTAACATTATTTACCTGCTCACCAAACATCTTTGAAGGCAGAGTTATGTGTTTGTGTGTATATATATATATAAATATATATATACACACATATATATATACACATATATATGTATATGTGTATATGTATATATATATGTGTGTGTGTGTGTATTTCATTTTTTCCCTTACCCAGTCTTTTTCAGGCTATAATGACACTTAAGACATTTGAGAAACAACAAAATCCTCAGATTTACAAGGTGAAGGCCACCATCTATCAAGGTAGATTTGCCATTTGCCCCCTCTGAGTGCGAGGTCCTGTCACAGCCCCTCCTCTGCCCCAGAGCCATTAGTCAGCATCAGTCAGTGCGCAGTCTTGATTCCTCTGACACCCACTGGCTCCTCCCAGGGACTTACTACCCACACTGCACCCTGTGATTCATCTCCCCGTGCAGACTGCCTCAGTGGTTACCTGGTAGCTATTCAGGAGACATTAGGTGCATTTCAATTCACACTTATCTCAAAGGCTACTGGACCCCACCTAGCAGGCTTCTGTCCTTCCAACAAGTGTTCATCAAAATGCCCTAGAAGCTAAATGCCTTCTTCACACTTCATGAGCTGGCAGAGGGATAGACTGTATTTGTTGTTCATTTTAGGTACTAAGCTCGGTAGTCACAGGATCCTGAAGAGAACCTACCTAGTCTGACAGTTCTCCCGTAACATGACACCCACATCCACCATTCAACAGAGCCTAAGTAGGGTCTTTAAAATGAAAATATAAAATTAGGAATACTATGTGTTTTGAGTACTGTTTCATATATATGTATATAGTATGTATGCATATCATACATAATGATACATTTATACATGTGTATATGACAAGAAACCACTTTATTTGACAATAGTAATTTACTGAGACTGAGCTCAAAGAGATGGTTGACTTTAATTACTATTATTAGTAATATAATAATAGCTAATATTTCTACTTACTAGTAATTCACTATGTGCCAGACTTTTTGCTAAGCACTTTCTTGAACTATCTAGTGAAATTCTTACAACACTAAGAAGTTGCTACCTACTACCGTGTTTCCCCGAATAAGTCTTAGCCAAACCATCAGCTCTAATGCATATTTTGGAGCAAAAATTAATATAAGACCCGGTCTTATTTTACTATAATATAAGACCTGGTCTTCAAAATGATATGCTATGGTATGGTATGGTATGGTATGATATGATATGATATGATATGATATGATATGATATGATATGATATGATATGATACTGGGTCTTATATTAATTTTTGCTCCAAAAGATGCATTAGAGCTGATGGTCCAGCTAGGTCTTATTTTTGGGGCAATATGGTATTACTATATTTTAGTTTCCTTTGTTTCACAAATAATTTTACAAGAATTAATTAGTTAAATGTTTAAATGACGTCCTAGAACGTGTTTAAAAATGAGGTAGATGGATATGTGTTGACATGAAAGGTGTTCAAGAGATATTTTAAACTGGAAAACAAAACAAAACAAAACCAACAGCTGTTGCAAGAGTTTCTTTTCTGTAATTTTGAACTTCCTGAAAAAAATGATCCCATCTTTTTTGTAAAAAGAAAATCTATATGTATATCATTGTACTAAACAGTAGTTATTTACTCACAGGGAATTGCTAATTAAATTAATTTAGTTAATTATAAAGAAGGAATGGGAGAGAAAAAGAAAGGGATGGACTCTTCTATTTTACTTAAGTCTTTATAATTGTAATTTATTTTAACTACGAACTACATTGAATTTGTAATAGAGAACTTTTTAAGTAAAATGAAACAATAGATGTCATACTCTAAATAGGTTTTGCCCAAATGAATATTTCATCTAAGTTTTAAAGCATCAATGTAATGACAAGCCTATAGACATTCGCAATTGACTAAATCTAAGTAAACCTAGCAAAAGCAGTCTGCATCTATTTTTTTAATTGGCCTAAATAGATTAATTCAAGTAGCATTTACTGACAGGTAATTTCTTGCAATAATTTAATAATCACAATGATAATTGTGACCAACATTTATTCAGTGAATTTTTTAGATTTATAGTTTTAAAAGCATATTCACTTATACGTTTTCATTTGACCCGTAGAGTGACTCTTGTATGAAGCTATTTTATTCTAACAATAATAGCAGTCATACATTGAGTGCTACTGCCGTGCTTCTGTACCAGGAACTGTACAAACTGCTTGACATATGCTGTCCCATTTAATCCTCAAAACAGCCCTAGGGATTAGGTGTGTATTAGGTTCAGCAATAAGTTACAGGAAATAAATAAGAACAATAGCTCAAACAAAATAGAAATGCTTTACTTTCTTCTCTAAAAGCCTAGGTAAATGATCTAGGGCATTTGTGCTGATTTCATGATCATACGGGACCCAGGTCCCTGCTCTTGCTCTGCCATCCTCTCATTATTTAAGATGACTGCTCCAACTCCACCCATCGTGTCTGAATCCCAGCCAGCAGGAAGGGAAAAAAGGGGAATTAAAAAGAACATCTTCCTTCTTCTTTTAAGAAAACTTTTTGGAAGTTGCAGACACTACTTCTATTTTTACTCTTTTGGCCAGAAATTAATCACATAAATACTTAGCTGCAAGGGAGGCTGGAAACATGGACTTTCTCTTGGGCATCCTGGTATCTGGTCATTTTTGGAGGGTCATTAATGATAAAGAAGGGAAGAATGGATATTGGGAGAAACCTAACAGTCTCAGTCATAGTACGTTTTCATTCTCATTCTACAAGTGAGGAAACTAAAGTGCAGAAAAGTTAATAAATATGTCCAATGTCACACAGCTAGTAAGAAATAGAGCCAAGTTTGACTCTGATGACAATACTCTTTCCACCATGCTACACTGTCTCTTGTATTCAGTTCATATATTTCTCAAGATAGAATTCAACTAGTCAGATTAAAAAAACACGTATTTAACCAAAAGACCAACTAGCAAAGTTTTGCTTTTGCCTTAGTATCTGTTTGCTGCATTAGTTACTCTGCTTACCAGTAATAAACCGACACTCTATGTTTACCTTTAGTCAATCCATAGTTTAAAAGTAAGTGTTCCTAGAATTAATGATAATGTTTCCATCTAATAGTTGTAAAAATGGCATTCTGTAAAGAATAAGAAGGAAATCTTTGGGTAAAGAGAAATGGCTGCCTCATACCTATCAAGAATACAAGAATATTAATATTGTATCTTAATATTAGAAACTGTGACATATATAAGATTGCGTTAAATCCGATAAAAGGATGGAATGACACTAGTTTTCTGATGATTGCAATAAAAGGTAATGCAGTTACCTAATCAAATGTTATAATGTCTTAGACTGTTACAGAAATATAGATTTGTGCCCAGCTAAAACTACAGTGTCTATTAAGCACTTGATATGTGGCTAGAACAAATTAAGAAGTGCTGTAAGTATAAAATACACACAGAATTTTGAAGGCTTAGTACAAATATAAGAATACAAAATAACTCATTAATAATTTTATATTGACTACGTGATATTTTAAGTATTTGGATTAAATACAATATATCATTAATTTAATTTCACCTGTTTTTCCTTTTTAAAATATGGTTACTGTAAAATTTCCCTGCTTACATTTGAAGCTTATGTTATAATTCTTTTAGACAGTGATGGTTTATACAAACAGAAGCAAAGAAGACAAGGACAGACGATCTCTATCATTGTCCCAGAGGAAAAAAATGTCTTGCTCTGGGGTGTGTTGAATTTCCTAGTGACTAGAGAGGGGCACTGTTTCTGGGTGGCAGTATTTCAGCAGGATTTCTAAAGATAGTTAAATCCTTTGGAAAACTACACCCTAATTATCAGATACCCTTTTAAAGGACTCCAACCTCAGGGAGTAGAAAAAGAGAGAGAAAGAGATGGAGATGGAGATGGAGATGGAGATGGAGATGGAGATGGAGATGGAGATGGAGAGGGAGAGGGAGAGGGAGAGGGAGAGGGAGAGGGAGAGGGAGAGGGAGAGGGAGAGGGAGAGGGAGAGGGAGAGGGAGAGGGAGAGGGAGAGGGAGAGGGAGAGGGAGAGGGAGGGGGGGGGGAGAGAGAGAGAGAGAGAGAGAGAGAGAGAGAGAGAGAGAGAGAAATGATAACTCATTTGGCTTCCTAGATCTTCCAATAAGGGAAGGAGTGTCTGGAGCAGGAAATAAATGCATTTCTGGTTATTGGAAAAATATGCTTCAGTGGAAGTAAATACATTGATGTTGGATCAATATGATGCTTTTAACTGCAAATAATAAAAGTACTGGTTTGAGCAATAAGGAAATATTGTTTTAACACTAAGGCCAGAGATAAGGCAGGTTCTGGGTGATCAGGTTTCTGTTCCATTTCTCTTCAGGTTTTTTAGGCTCTGCCTTCCTAGGTGTGTTGGCTTTTCCTTCAAATTCTATTTAATAACAATAAATTAGTGACTTTGTTTCTTCTTAGTATTCTGTTTAATTCTTACCGTATTGTTCATCACATAAATCTTTTCACATGGTTTTGCTGACATTCATTTATTTATTCATTTATTGAGCACCTACAGTGCGCCAGGCACAACACAGCTCATAATCTTCTGGAGCTTTCTGTCTCTCTCCTATGAGACAAAATAGACAAATGCACACATATCATAGCCTCAAGTTTGTCAAAATGGTAGGGTTTTGTTTCGTTTTGTTTTAATATACATAAATCTACCCATGACCTAAACTCCTCTAAAAGTGTACATCTTTGATAGCCAGCCTGGTTAGTCACAGTCATCCTGATGAGAAACTTGTATCAACAGATTTTCCCGTTCTTCAGTGATTTAGATCCCTCAATAGCTACTGCATGTAAAACTATATAGTAATCCTTCCAAACAGCTTTATCAAACAAAGAGAGTAAGGCTTTAATTTTCTGTGAACTTCAGTTTTTCTTTCTGTCCAGCAAAAACACTAAGGGAGCTCTCTGGGTTGTGACTGTAGGAAGAAGGCAAGGCTAAGCCTGGATGCCTCCTGATTTTACTGCCATGGCACCATTTCTCAAAACACATCCCATAGCCCATGAGTGGTGGGGGGGCTCCAGGGAGAAACAAATTGTTCCCTACTTTGAACTGGTGAAGCATTTTGTCTGACTCTCTCATATGGAACTTTAGATCCCTTGCAAATTGAATTTGACAGACCTTGGTTTCAAAGGGCCTGACCTAGCAAATTTGAAGGTGTTATCTCACATGCCATGAGCAGGTTCTTTGTGGAAATTATCTCCAATTCTTTGTGAAGTAGGTTTTGTTTTCTTTTAAGGCCCATTTGAAAACCTGAGAAAACTGAAGCTCAGAAAGTGAATAGCTCCCTAACCTGTTATCACAAGCTCTTTACTATAAGCATTTGAGAACCAAATGATTTGGGAACCACCGTGATTCACAGATGGCCCTAATCCCTTCTTCTAAATGATCCTCAGGGACTCAGGAATTCCCTGGTCATTGCACAAGAAACCTTTTATACCATCAGCAGAAAATTCAGTTGAGATGAGGGACAGGGACTTCTAAAAACATTAGGAGGAAACCAAGACCAAGTCTCATCTTCATTTTAATCTTCTAATTTCTCAGTGTCAGGCATCGGATTGTCAGAGTTAGGTTCTCATTTCTGCTTTAATGTTCAACAAGAAGACATGGAAGTGTTAAATCAGTCAGTAAATATTTTGAAAGAATCAATGAATGAATGAGCCCATAATTTCTCATCCTGGAGATTGCTGTGAAGTTTTGTCTTCAAAGGTTGGTTTAATTTCAGGCCAATCTAAAAAGAATAACCAATTGGTGTGAGATAAGGGTGCTCAAGAGCTTTCACATATTTTCATTCTAAAGCCCTTTTAAAGTTTCATTGCCATTCCTCCATAGCAGATAATTTTTTCCCAACACTAGGAGAAAATAAAATGTATTCAGCGCTTCTTGATTTTCCCACTACCTTTGACCAGCAAATAAGAAAGAAAACAGGAAGTAGTGAGGATGACTCACTCTTAGTTGTCTCTCTTCAGGTTGGAAAGAAGGTGTTTCTTTTGATTTAGAGCAGCACCTTGGGCTCTATGCAGGTGCGGGAGCTATAGAGGCATTCTTCTTGGCATTCTAAGGGGAATTGACCCTTGAAGCTACTGAATCTCGGGTGGCATATTTGAAGGCTTCAACCTTCAAGTTAAATGATGTTGTGTTATGGGAAGTGACTCAGCTTAAGACTCTTCATCAATCATGAGGGTTTCTGCCTTCTGGTATGCTATGAAACCACCCCGCTCCAATTCCCAGCACTCTAGGCCCTTTGCTGGGACAGATCCATCTTACCCAGTGATACGGATAACTGTCCCCACTGATGTTTAATGTTTTTAGTGGTGAATTTATAACACACACACAATGTTTACAGTGGTGAATTTATAACACACACGTACATATATGTGATAGATACATAAAGACTAATATTAACAACTTTGTATTTTATCACTTAACAAAAATCTATACTCATTAACAATTTTTCCACAATACTCTTGATCCAGAAATAGAGTCATTATAAATAAAGTGAGGGACCTATGGCAAGAGACGATTTCCTTTCCCCCAAATTATTGCACATCCTGCCATCCTATGCCTGGATCCTTTCCCAGCTCTTAAAAGGAGAAAAAAACAAAAGCTATCTCCTAAGGATACTTGTCAGTGATTAAAATTCCACCTTCAGAAGCATATAGTCCTTTGATATAATGTGTTATCTCCTAACGATACATAGACTACCCTAGAGAGAAGTTGCAGGTTTGACCTTATCATCTTCGCCTTTATTTATTTATTTATTTATCTATTTATTTATCTATTTATTTATTTTTAAGCTTTTATTGGGGAAGAGGAACAGGACTTTATTGGGGAACAGTGTGTACTTCCAGGACTTTTTTCCAAGTCAAGTTGTTGTCCCTTCAATCTTAGTTGTGGAGGGCGCCGTTCAGCTCCCGGTCCAGTTGCCGTTGCTAGTTGCAGGAGGCACAGCCCACCATCCCTTGTGGGAGTCAAACCAGCGGCAACCTTGTGGTTGAAAGGACGCGCTCCAACCAACTGAGCCATCCGGGAGCTCAGCAGCAGCTCAGCTCAAGGTGCCGTGTTCAGTCTTAGTTGCAGGGGGCGCTGCCCCCCATCCCTTGTGGGACTCGAGGAATCAAACTGGCAACCTTGTGGTTAAGAGCCCACTGGCCCATGTGGGAGCACGAGCTCCAACCAACTGAGCCATCCAGGAGGCAGCTCAGCTCAAGGTGCCCTGTTCAATCTTAGTTGCAGGGGGTACTGCCCACCATCCCTTGTAGGACTCGAGGAATTGAACTGGCAACCTTGTGGTTGAGAGCCCACTGGCCCATGTGGGAATCGAACCGGCAGCCTTACGGAGTTAGGAGCACGAAGCTCCAGCCACCTGAGCGACCGGGCTGGCCCTCATCTTCTCCTTTATATAGATAGGGAAGAATGCAAAGACCATGAAGAAGCTAAATAAATCCTTACAGTCGTATTGGTGGTAGATAAGGTGGAAATAGGCAATTTGGATTATCAAGGAAAAACCTTTGCCTACTGAACATTGTGGGCAGGTTTGGCACCAGGACTTTATTTCTTTTTTTCTGTTTTTTTTAAAGATTTTATTGGGGAAGGGGAACAGGACTTTACTGGGGAACAGTGTGTACTTCCAGAACTTTTTTCCAAGTCAAGTTGTTGTCCTTTCAGTCTTAGTTGTGGAGGGCGCAGCTCAGCTCCAGGTCCAGTTGCCGTTGCTAGTTGCAGGGGGCGCAGCCCACCATCCCTTGCAAGAGTCGAACTGGCAACCTTGTGGTTGAGAGGATGCGCTCCAACCAACTGAGCCATCCGGGAGCTCAGAGGCAGCTCAGCTCAAGGTGCTGTGTTCAATCTTAGATGCAGGGGGCACTGCCCACCATCCCTTGTGGGACTCGAGGAATCGAACTGGCAACCTTGTGGTTGAGAGGATGCACTCCAACGAACTGAGCCATCCAGGAGGCAGCTCAGCTCAAGGTGCCATGTTCAATCTTAGTTGCAGGGGGTGGAGCCCACCATCCCTTGTGGGACTCGAGGAATGGAACTGGCAACCTTGTGGTTGAGAGGATGCACTCCAACGAACTGAGCCATCCAGGAGGCAGCTCAGTTCAAGGTGCCATGTTCAATCTTAGTTGCAGGGGGTGGAGCCCACCATCCCTTGTGGGACTCGAGGAATTGAACCGGCAACTTTGTGGTTGAGAGCCCACTGGCCCATGTGGGAACCGAAACAGCAGCCTTCGGAGTTAGGAGCATGGAGTTCTAACCACCTGAGCCACCAGGCCAGCTCAGGACTTTATTTTTTGACTCTTGCATATAGCTAGTGAGAAATATAGAAGTGTTATATAATCATAAAAAGCACTTGGAATAACATCTGGTACTATCAAACTGTTGAATTTTTTACTGATTTGAGTTATAGGAATTAAAGTCTACTTAAACATCTGTTATCAGAATGCATTTCATAGAAAGGTTTTGGAATCAGAAACATTAAGGTTCATATACCAACTTTGTCACTAAGCTCTATAAACCTCAACTCTCAGAGCCTTATTTTCAGTTAAAGTGGATTTAAGTGTACCTATTTTACAATTGCACATATTAAGATAATGTATGCTAATTATTTGTCACGGATGCAGAGTCATTTAAATAATAAAGCTAGTGATAATGACTGTGGTGACAATACTTATTTTCTATTTAACAAATACTAGTCCAGATTTCACCCTTTTCAGTTACTCTATTTGTATTAAACAAGAAAAAAACAAAAACAAAAACTAGATCCCTCAGTAAAGACATTTATGACATTATGTTAATAAAATTTTTGAACTTTAATTTCTTTTGACTTGATTTGATAAGTCTAAATCTATACATCTTCACAAGGCCCAAACTGTATGTAATATTACTGATGACATTCATACATGCTTTGAGCTCTTTTCAACATAAGCAAGTCATAGGTGATATATTGTCTTATTTATTTTCTCAGAAAATTTGTGAGCCCCTTGAGTTCCACCCTGGGTTCTTTTTGACATTGACCATTTTCATAGAATCAACTAAGAAGGATTCTTTGCCCTGGGTCTGTATACACAACCACCTACTTGTTTGTCTCCATCTAAATGTTCCTCCTTACCCCAATCTTACTTCCTCTGAGCCTTTAGAGTTCAGTTTATGTATCACCCTTTCTGGGAACCCTCCCTTTCACATCTGGTTTAAGAGCTCCGCTTCTAGGTGCTTTTACCACATTACATCACATACTTTGTGTAACATGACTATTTGTTGTCTTATACAACTGATGCATATTTATTTAGTTTGTGATGAATAGTTAATGTCACTTGGTCCTTCCATCCCTTTCTATCTACATTCACACACATATGCTCTACTTTTCCTATCTATATTGAACATGTTTCATAGGTTACTATTTACTTAATCTATGCTTAATACATCTTCTGAGTTTCACCTATCCCACTTGTGTTCTTGTCTTTTATAGTCTAATTGACAAGATGGAAAACACACATTATAGATTATTTCTTCATTTAATACCACCAGTTTGAAATATTATTTTGTTCTCCTTGAAAATGACCTGTAATCTTATATACTTGACAGTTTTCTCTTTGAACCTGGTTCAGGTACTAAGGATTTTTGATTTAGAGGATAAACAATCTATTCCTTTTACTCTCAAGGTGGTTTACGGAAGTTAAATGGCACCTTGGTCAAACAAGTTACGCTCTCTGGGCTTCAGTTTCCTCTGTAATAAAATTAGGACATTATATCAGATACTGTGAATGCTGCCCTTTGAGCCTCATGGGAACATGAAAGCATGTTCAGATGTTAATGGTTTACAGATCATACAGAAAGAACATCTCTCAAGTCTAAGGGTAGAGCAATCTCAGTCAGCACTCAAAAAACACCGTATAACAAAGAAATGCTTGCTGCCATGGAGTGTTCCCAAGCTGTCAGTGCAGTATGCCTGGCCATGTCCTTTCGTAGCCACTTAGCAACTAGTTCACCTGCTGTGTAGGGCAACCCACATTCTGGTTTGCCAGGGATGCTCCTGGTGAACATCCCACAACCTGGGGAACACCTCGGGGTGGTGGCTTATCCTATTTCTTAGCCTCTTTATGCATCAGTTTCTTCATATATAAAAGGTGGACATAGACACATTCATCATAACATCATTACAAGGCCTAAACGAGGTGATGTAAATAGAATGGTTACCAACAGTGCCTTCACTATGAAGGTGATTATCACCATGTTTCTAGACCACCAATTCAGTTTTTGGTTTTATGAGTTTATGATAACTCTGGATGAGTTTATGGTAACTTTAATTTTATTTTGCTTTCTCTTACTTTTCATGGGAACAAATGTAAACTCTCAGAGAATGCAAGTGGTTCCTCCTAAAATGGCTGGTGTTGCTGTTTGTGTGTCTGTATTTAATAACACACACACACACACACACACACACACACACACACACACACACAGTGCATTGAGGGGTCCTCATCACAATGATTTGGATTGCTCTATTTCAGTGGTTCTCAAACTGTAGTCCTGAACCAGCAGCAGCAGCATCACCTGGGATCTTGTTTGAAATGTAAATTCTCAGGCTCCACTCCAGACTTACTGAATCAAAAGCTGTGGGAATGGGGCCCAGAAAGCTGTGGCTCATCCAGCCCTCTAAGTGATTGTAACACAAGTTCGAGTTTGAAACCACTCCTCTGTTCCACAGTTTCCAACTGCCTCGACCACAACCCTGCGTGAGGCCACTTCACAAGGAGTTGCTCTATTAATACAGTGGCTGAATTATTTTTGAGGCAGGTAAGATTTGGAAAAGTATCCATCTTTTTTTCTTTCAATATAAATCACTTACGGGATAAATATTTATCCTCTGCATATTGTTACACATAGCATTTAACTGCTAAGGGTTAAGGTTCAACCTGTGAATGATGATGACAATGATTTCAGGAACTATATTCCTGGCCACTTACACTAGCTCCCCATAGTTTACTGTAATTGAATAATATTAGAATAGGTAAAATTTCCACTGCTAACCTAATATGAGATTCAGCTTAGAGTTTTGAAGCATTTCAAATAAATGCAGAGTAAAATTTTCAAAAAGTGTGGCTGAGTTTGACAGTTACATTTTGAACGGCTGATTTCATGGTTTACAGCTGTTTCGATTTGGATGCTTAGTTACCTTTTCCCCTGTGAGATCTCCTTGACTACTCTCTGCTTTTACCCCTCCTTGTAGCAATAACTATTTTAGGGGAAGTCTAATCTCATTCTCTATGGTGGAAATAAAATGAGCAGTGAAATGTAAGCAGTGTCTATTGACTTGAAATAAATATGTTTAAACACAACATCTCTGTCGAGATGTTCAAAGTCCAAAATCCCTCTTCACAGTGTAATAGCTGCTCTACAGTTTAAACAAATATACTCTTAGCAATTATGTTGCACATCATTTAATGCTGAAAAAGTAAAGACTTAATTTTTGTGGGCTTCTCTTTTCAAATGATTGTGCCTGAGATGGTTTCTCTGGCACTCTCATCTCGCTTTTTTCCCCCTTAATTTGAAGCACTCTTGAGTTTGCAGAGGAATCTCTTTCCTGAAATCCTGTTTCTGGCATATGAATAAACATAGATGAATTTACCGTGTTTCCCTGAAAATAAACCCCAGTTAAGATCATCAACCAGATAGACGCATTTAGTACATTATGACTATGTTCCAGAAGAAGATGACATGACTGTATTTGAATAAATGTAGATTGTTGTGAAAAAGTAAGAAAAAATAAAACATCCCCTGAGAATACGCTCTAATGCATCTTTTGGAGCAAAAATCAATATAAAATTCAGTCTTGTTTTGGGGGAAGCACGGTAGGTGAGTGAGAGAACTGATAAAAGAGAAAAACAGTTACTAATCCAGGTAAAAATTACACTGTGTTTGTTCTAGATGGTTTATCATTATGCCTTATCTTAATACTTAGAAAACAAGTGATTACTATGTCTTAGATGGGGCATCTCCTCTCATAATCCCCCAGCTGTAATTCTATGATTTATTTTGTAATGAAAAGAGAAACATTTTTAATGTCTATAGAGAATCACACAAGGATGTTGTCTAGTAGACTCTAAAGGAACAGAGGTTGGGAGGCTGTTTCGGCAGTGCTAGTAATTGAAACTTTCAAGTCACAAGATCTGATACTAGGTAAGGCTTTTGCTCATTCTGGAGCCTGTTTTCCTCCTATATATTATTTATCAGTTTTTATATAATTTAGTGGCATAAAACAACAGCAATCATTTATTATTCTGACTTCTCATGGTTTTGGAGGGAGACTGGACTCAGTGAGGAGGTTGTCACTTGGGATGTCTCATGCAGTTGCAAGTGGTGATTTTGATAGCTGGCTATCCTTAAGCACGACTCTCTATCATGTGGTCTCTGCAGCATGATGGCATCAGGGAATTAGGTAGCCAACATGGCAATTCAGCAGTGCAAAGGCACAAAAAGAGCATACAATCAGCTCTTTAGTTCGTCATGCTTAAATATGAACACACAGCCAACAATCACCAAGCATTGGAGAAATATCTAACACAAAAGAGGAGGCTAAAACAAAGCAAAATAGAAAAAAAAAGAACCCAGAGGAAATGGATGTACTAACATATTACATAGGCTTTCTATTTTCCAGTATTCATGTTCTAAGTGCTTGGTACATATTAATCTCATGTGTACCTCCCAACAATTCTATGTATGGGTATTCTCATTATTTCTATTTTACTGAGAAAACTGATAAACAGAGGTCGAATAACTGGCCAATGTCATTTGTCTTAGTCAGTAGCAATACTGGCATTTGAACTGACTGCAGAAACTAAAGTCCTAACTATTATACCATGCATTAGAAACCATTCATGGAGCTATGGGAAGTAGTCTCTGTGTGTAATATCTTCAAAGACAAAAGTAGATTTTGCACTGATAAAACAAAAAAAGAATGCTATTTAAAAGGAATAGTCAGGAAAAATAGAGTTGTTAAAATTACCCAAAAAATATAACAGTACCAAAAAAAAAAAAAAAAAAAAAAAAACAGAGGGATTGAAACACAAATTTTAAAGAAATCATTCAGAAACTAGAATAAAAAGCAAAGAGATAGAAAATAGGACAGAGAAGACAAGAAAAGCAGAGGCTTCATATCCAATTAATGAGTTCCAAGGAAGAGACAAAATTAGAGGTGACAACATTATAAAAAAATAATAGAATTAAAATATTTGGAGCTGAAGAACACATTTTCAGATTAAAGGGACCCATCAAGGATCTAGTGGAAAGAATGAAGAAAGACCCACATCAAGGTTCATCATCAGAAATCCAGAAATTAAAAAAAAAAGATCTTAAAAATTTCCAGAGAGAAAATCATCTCTCATGACAAGGATTTAAAATCGAGAGCAGAACTTTTCAATAGCAACATGGGCCGTGTTCCAATTGGCGCACTGCCTTCAACATTCTGAGGGAAATGATTTCCAACCTTGAATTCTGTACTGTGCCAAACCACAATCAAACCCGAGGATACACTAAAGATATTTTCTGACTTGCAATAGCTCAATATGTTTGCATCTCAAGTCCCCACTCTTTCATTTTTTTTTTGAGGATGCTTTATTATTAGTATTTTAAAAATTTCTTCTCCAATTACGTTTGACATACAATATTATATTAGTTTCAGGTGTACAACGTAGTGATTAGACATTTACATACCTTACAAAGTGATCACCTCAATAAATCTAATACCCATCTGACATCATACATAGTTATTACAATATTTTTGACTATATTCTTTTTGCTGTACTTTACTTCCCGTGACTACCTTTATAACTGGCAATCTGTACTCTTTAATCCCTTTCATTTTTTTTTACCCACTCACCTTGAAACCCTCTCCTATATCCCCTTTCTTAAAAGGCCACTAAACCATTTGCTTCTTCGCAATGAGGGAATAAATAAATATAAGACCGGGTCATATAATATAATATAATATAATATAATATAATATAATATAATATAATATAATATAATATAATATAATATAATATAATATAATATAATATAATGAAATGTAATGTAGTATAATATAATATAATATAATATAAGCTCTTATGTTTTCGGGGAAACAGGGTAAAAAGCCTCAATTCCCTTTAGATAATAGATTTCTTTCCACTGAGGCATTAAAAGCCACTTTTAAATTGCTCTTGTTATCTGACACACTGAACTGCCATCAGTCATTAATTTTCAAAGGAGTTCATCAGATAAATGAGCGCCATTTAGGAGTGCCCTGAGGAAACAAAGTCAAAGACTGAAGCTGTCAGTGAAGATGTGGAGACTGAGGTAAATAATGATCTTTGGGGCCCTACCTGAATGTCCTGTCCTGAATGGACAGAGCTGGACTGGAAGAAGAGAGGATTGTAGGGGTGAAGATGTGTCAATTGATGATGTTAGGCACCTGAGAAAGGGTGAGGAAGTAGAGAAATCATATCCAGAAGGATACATTTTTCTATTTAAATGAAGTTTGTTTTGTAAAACTAATAACCTCTGTGGTTTTAGCCATTTAATAAACACACCTGGATTTCAGTATTTGTAGAAGTGTAAGAAGTATCTTAATTCACTTTGGAAAAATTTCAAAATGATAACTGCTATTTTCTAAATATATTTTTTCAATGTATTTTCTCCTGGAGGGCATTTGTTAACTAGATCTAACCCAGTAGGTTCTGGTCCAAACTAAAGATGTATGAGGGAAACGACAATGAATTTTTTACGTGTAGTGGGAAAAGAAGGGTTTCTTTTCACAGCCCATTGAAAAACTTGGAATCTATATGTGAAAATAGACTTAGGCAAGACCTCTTGCTATCTTTGTCTTCTTACCAAAACAGTAACATTCAAGCTAAAACTTTTGGGTAACTTGTTGACTCACAAGTGTTCTCTCAGCAACATGGTTGAATTGGTGTCTGACTTCCTGTAACACACACCTTTTTCGTTATTATTAATATTGTTTTTTTAAATCTCCTAGCTGTACTCATTTTTCTACCTTCTCACTATTTTTTTTTTTTAAGAAATGCATCTATTATCATCTTCATCTCTTAGTCCTTCATCCCTCCTCACCACTTCCTTTCACCCAAAGGCTCTTTCCAAATAACTTTCCTGTGAAGTAGAAACTACCTTTTAAAGATTTTAAAACCATGCTCTGGGTTTTAACATTTTGGAGGGTAAGTTGAGAATTTAAAATATTCAAACATTTTAAATATCCGTAGTCAGTAAGTTTTAGGAATATAACCTAAAGAGAGAATCAAACAAATGCACATGGATATTTGCATTATTTAAAATTTAATTGAAATTGCTTATGTTCATTAAGAGTAGATTGGTGAAATACATACATAGAAGCCCTACAGCATTATAAACAGTGAGGTGGAGATTGCTCTATCTATATACCTATCTAATAATCCATATATCTTTGCATATTTTAAAGGGCTTAGGGGTATAGTTAATTGAAAGAGTATGATATGACCCCATTTTTTACCTAAAAAATGTGTGTGTGTACCTAATGTCTATCTATATAACTATGTGGAAGGATGTACATGAAAATGTTAATATAGTGGTTTTCTTTAGGTAGTTAGAAATGTGGGTGGATCTCTCTCTCTCTCTCTCTCTCTCTCTCTCTCTCTCTCTCTCTCTCTCTCCCCCTCCCTAGAAATACAATTGTGAGATGTAAAATTTTCCAAAGTAAAACAGAGATTTGTGCAAAAGTTTTGATGATCCTATACCAATATTCTGCTCATCAGCATAAAGCAGAATAACTTGATTAGGATAATTGACCACAGAGAAACTGGAGCCTCTAGAACATAAAGAAAGGTTCCATTGACCTGCAAACCTCAAACCCATTGAAATGGAAATGAAGCAGATCTTCTCAGAGCTTACAGAGCCCCCAAGGTCAGTTCATAGTTTCAGCCAAAATTTTCCCAGCAGTATATACGTATTCCTTTTATAAAAATTTTTACTTTTATACTTGGGTTCATCATTATTGCTCTTATTACTAATGAGGACAAGGAGCTTGGTGTAGGTCCAATTTAAGGTCTGTGGAAATTAGTTTGGTTTCCTTCCAGACCAAGCCAATGAAAATAACTGGTTCCATTCATTTATTAGTCCAGATAAACAAAGCTAGTTTTATTCTGGGCATAATGCTTATCTGTGTGACTGACCTGCACTGAAGCCGAGGGGAAGATAAAAACCATGAAAAGCAGAAACTGAAAAGTTGGCCTCTTTCCCTAAGAGCTAACTGTGTTCCAGAGCAAAGAGAAATATTACTCAAATGAGCTAAAGTTAAGAACGATAGGATCTCTGGTGTTTTTGGCCTTTGAATATAGGAAAATTAAGGCAATTTTACTGTGGAGTCCACAAGAACAATTTTTCTTAGTTTATACTCAGTTTAAATATACACAGGAATGCAAATGGATTGTTCATTAGGACACTGCTTCCTTTTTGAAAACACCACCTCTTTTTCTTTCTCAAAAATGTATAAAATACATTTCCTTTTAAAACTAAAATAAATTGCCATTTATTTTTATTTTGTCCTTGTAATAAAAGCAGGGCTGGGAATTATTGGTTTATGAGTATGGGCATTTATGTCCAGATTGTATATTACTTAGTCTCCAGTAAACCAGTATAGAATTGACCAAAAATGGCTTCTCTCTATTAGTTTACCCTCTTCAGTTAAAATAATAATAATAATATAATACATTAGCATGATAAAAAAATACAGGTTACAAAGGATATACAATGAAAAGTGTGGCTGCTGTCTATCCCATCCAGAAGTAATCACTATTTGTACTTTCTTGCTTATCTTTTCAGAAGTTTTTCTGTGTATATACAGTGTAGGGGAGGAAATATTTTCCTTCTACCCTTCTAGGTTCTTTGGCTGGTCTAATAATCAAATTAACATAAAACAGATTAACAGATTAACAGGAGAAAAACAAATGTAATTAGATACAGGGCTCCACAGAGACAAAGAGACCCACAGACAAGTGGGCAGTGTAGGCTCATACCCTGTCCTGAGCTAAGGAATGGGATAGAGGCCTGAGGCTCCAAAGAGGAAGAGGGTAATTCACAGGACAATAAGAAGAGCAGATATTTGGTAATTAGATGTTTGTCCTGCCATACAGATAGGTCATTCAGGTAAGACATTAATTCTGGTAAATAGCTCTTTTACTGGGTCATGCTCGTATCTAAATTTTTTTCGGTAATTAAGAGGTAAAAGTTTTTCTTGAGTATGCTGGGTCTTGAATACCTGCAACTAAAAATAATTCACAGGCCAAAGTGGCACATTTTGGGAGATTTATTCTGAACCCCTTCAACAAGCATTTGTATATAATATAATAAATGACTGTATAAAACACACAGAGGTAAATCTTTCTTATGTCTCACAAATGGGAATTTCTTCCTTATACCTATTCTGTAGCTTTATTTATTTATTTATTTATTTATTTATAATTTAAAAATTGCCCTGGAAATTGTTTCAAATAAACCTATATATGTCTACATTATTCTTTTGAATGACCGCATACTATTTAATTATACAAATGTACTGTAATTTAATAAGTTTTCTATTGAGGGATCACCAGGTTGTTACCTGCTTTTTTTCCCACAAACGGTGTTTCAGTAAACAATAAACATTTATATATATATATATATATAGTCTTTGAACACATGTGCAAGTAGGATAAAGTTCTGGAAGTATAATTGCTAGATCAACTTCTCTACCTCATTTTAAAATCTCCCTGTTTATTAGATTTCACAAAATTTTGTCTTTTCACCTGAATAATTTCACAATGAAAATAGGAAAAGAATTCACTGTGTAAAACAGAAACAGTGATGTACATTGATTTAAGGTTAAAAACAAACAAAAAAAAGCACTGTTTTTTCAAATGTTTAACGCCTAAAAAAATGAGCATGGAGATGCTGTTAAACCAGAGAAAAAGGATCTTCACAAGCTTATGCTCCCTCAAGAAACAGCTAACTTTCAGTTCCTGAAAGAATTTGCCACCAAGTTGTGAAGAGGATACCTTCCAGAGCCTTTAAAGTGTCAAAGCATTCAGTTCAATTCTGCAGTTAGTATTGACTGCCTACTCTGTACGAAGCCCACATGGACTGTAAAACAATTTTATTCTGTCCATGCCCTCCAGGGCCATGGGAGTGAAAGAAGACAACTGCATAAATCAGATATTGAATGAAAGAGCCCCATTTGGGGTCTCATTATAACTTAGAAAAATCTTTTATTATATCAAAGTTATGTCATGTAACAAGTAATCCGAAGGGAGGGAGACAAGGAAGTAAGGATGTGAAGAACAAAAATAATTTCCAGCATGCATTATCCAAAAATATTTTTTACATTTCTTACTCATCTTTGTACCTCCATCAGTCGCACGATGGTCCCAAGTTTGTACCTTATGACCCATCTACCTTGAATGATTTGCTTTTCTCTGTAACACACATAGCCCACTCAATCTTCTATGTCTTTGAACTCATCACATTGTTGATTTTGCAAGGAATGTCTTATATTAGTCCACCCAGCAACAGCCTACTTATCCTTGCATTGCTGACTCAAGGATCACTATTTCTTTCTACTTCCACCCAGGAAGATACACCCACTTCTCTCCCTAGACTCCCATACCTGTAGGGCATATCTTCATTATAGTTTTTATTTTTTTCTTTCTGACCTCTTATATTTCTGAACTATCAATATAGGATATATCTGTTCTTTCTTGTAATATTTATCACATGCTTTATTACAGTTGCTTTTAAATATTGTTTATGACTAGGTTACAATTTCTTTCATTGTTTTCTTTTAAAATACAGATTTATACTTATCACTACATTTAGCACAGTGCACTGTATTTAATTTAAAAACCAACCAAACAAAAAACCTCACTGGGTATCTGCTATCCCGACAGTATGCTAATTTAATGGCTTATATTGCATCCTGAAACACTTGGCAACAATAGCAAATAATTATAGGTCTCACCATGTGTAGGCACTCTTTTAAGTACTTTACATAATCAACTTATTTAATTCTGACAACAACCATGGGAGGTACATTTGCTATTATTAGCACTTTCATTTTTAGATGTGGAAACTGAGGCACTAATAGGTTCAGTAACTTGCTCAAATTTAATAGCTAAGTGTTGGCACCAGACACTTGGATCATTATGTGAGGCTGACAAGAGGCTTGGGCAGATGTTTACATTAATACTTAGGTGTAGGTGTCAGAATTCCTTTTTTAGGAATGGGCTCAGATAGGCAAAAAAACGTATTCAAGGTCACACAGCTCATTGGTAAAGACAGGTTCAAAATTATATTTAACCCAAACCACATATATTTTCCAATGCCTATGCTTCAACTCAAATTAAAGTCCTACCTCTCCCTAGGACATTACTCAAGTTTCAGTTTGTATTTTTCAGCAGTAATTTTTGCCTGCTCAGAATCCACTTCCCCTTTTTCTGGTAGCACACTGTTATTTCCTCAAGGATATACTCCCTCCCACTCTCAGTCTATGGAGACAACACATGAATTTTAATACCATTATGTATTCTCCCCAGGGAGATTTAAAGTTTCTTGACAGCAGGGATAGTTTTGTCTTCTTGCCTCTCTTCCTCTTTCTCTTCCTTTTCTTCTTCATCTCTTTCTCTTTTCCTTGTAGATAAATCTTTCATGCATGATACATATAGAAGAAGCTGAAAAATATTTGTTGAATGAATGTCTTGCACATGGTGCTTGCTCACTCAGTATTTGTGAAATTGAACTGTTCGTTGAATATGGTAACAAATAAAATGGCTTCACCAAAGTGTTAGAATCTCAGTAGTCAGAGAAAGGTCAAGTGTATATGGTCCAGGTATATTCTACTTTCTTGTATTATTCAAAGACAGAATATTTTAGCCACTGAAGGCATCTGAGGCAGTTTTCATGTGAGGGCCCACGTAGAATACTTGGGCATAATCCAATCTGTTAGATAGTAAAGAGCAATAATGCTAACAAATTCCACATCTCAGAGGAAAAAACTCAACATTCCCCGGATAGAGAAGTAAAGGGGCTATCATACCTATGTCACTGGCTAAAGGTGAGTAATCTCTGTCAGTATTAGTCTAAATTTGATGAAGACATTTAGAGTTTCTAAACAACACCAAAGATTATGATGTCCACCCATCCTCCACCTTTCCAAAAATATGTTCAAAACAACAACAAAAACCCCTCACGGACTTGAAACTAAAAATAAACATAATAAAGTCCTGTAAAATTCCATTTTTTCCCCCCACTGATGATCAGTTTTAGTCTTTTCAAAAGAAATCAACTACCAAATTTCTTCAAAAAACATTTTTGAAGGAGCTTGCTCTACTGTGCCCAAGCATGGCCTTGGCTGTTCTTTGGAATAGCTGCTGTGTGCTGCCTGGAAGAGACACAACAGTGATGCAAGTGCTGACCCAATCATAAAAAAGGGAACTGCTTTGCTTATATCTCTTCTTGTACTCTACAGTAACCCTAACTTTGTCTAGATAGCTTCTCTTTTTCTTATTCAACAGTTTCATATTAATTTCCCATTACCCACAGCATCATTTTCCTGAGTATTTTCTAAAGAACATAGTTCTGATAGATGCAATCAAAAAAGTGCTTTGAAGTCACCCGTGTATGGGCACTCTATCTCATTCACTGGGAAGCTCAAGATACTACACTGCCTATTTTCATCTAAAGATCTTAACTGGAAAAGACAATAAATATAGATAATATTGAGGATATAAACAGCTGTCATTTGGATACCATAGTTACTATGGAACCAAAGAAAAGCGAAGGAGGCTAGTATAAACAAGGAAGTTAGACAAGATGCCAATAATGAAAATTAATTTTCTTGGTACTATACTCTAGTTCCTGCTTTAGACTAAAGACCCTAATATTTCAATCAGTTACTCTCCAGACTGCCAACTCTAGTTCAGGGGGGCTAATTTTTTCACTGTACACAGATGTAAAATTGTGGGAATTGAGGAAGAGGAGTTAGTATGAAAGAGGAAGTGTGGTGTAGATCATCATTAACTCTTTGCACAGCAATTGATAACTCTCTTTTTGCTCGTTTTTGATCTAATTTTCTCATTTTTCTGTCTCTACTTACTGGAAGACATTATTGAGAAGGGTTGGGCCTGGAGAGTGAATGGCCTAAAGGATAGTTTTAATAATGGCTAATATTTCCTAAGTGCTTACTACATGCTGTCCCTGTGCTAAGACTCAGATCATCTCATTAAATGCAGTGTAGGTACTATTGTTAGCCTAAGTTTACAAATGAGAAAATGAAGGCTTAGAAAGTTTCAAGAATACCTGGCCAAGGTCACACAACTGTATTTTAATCACTATCCTAAAATGACAAATGAGCAACGTTTATGTGTAATAAATTGAGATGAGGCAATGGCTGAGTGAAAAGGGTCTTAGTCTAGGAATAAAAAAAACGGGCTGTTTGGGAATGTACAGAGGGATAGTGGATGGGGGGAGGGGGGTTCACACAGTGTGAGGGATATAAATGATAAACGTCTAAGTTTTGCTTTGTCTTGTGCACCTGAAACTAATTAAATAAATAAATAAATAAATAAATAAATAAATAAATAAATAAAAAACAAAAACAACAACAACAAAAAAAAACGGGCTGATGCCACAGCTTCTCTTTAATATTCTGAGTGTCAGTGATTCATTTGCCTAGGTTGTGGGGTTATTGTGAAAATCAACTAAGATGATGTTTACTTTAAGGACTCTGTAAATGCACAAAAATCATGCAAACACTGTGCATTACTATATTAATGCCCATAAAGGAGAATGGGTTATGAGTTAGGAAGTTCCCATCAGAGAACTAAAATTGAAAAAGAACAGACTGAATATCAGAAGAGAAAAGATGGCTATGTGGTGAAGTATTGTGATATTTAGGAAGTTGGGCAGACAGAGGAAGATGTAACCAAGATACCTTCTGGAAGAATGAGAGGTAGTGCCAAATGGAACATAAAACGGTGATGGCCAACAGAATGGGGGTGGTAGAGGAGACAGAGAGAGAGAGAGAGAGAGAGAGAGAGAGAGAGAGAGAGAGAAAATTAAAAGCCAAACCAAAGCTACTGTGTTCCCCGAAACTAAGACCTACCTGGAAAATAAGTCCTAGCATGATTTTTCACAATGACATCCCCTGAATATAAAACCTAATGCATCTTTTGGAGCAAAAATTAATATAAAACTCGGTCTTATTTTCGGGGAAACATGGTACATAGAAAATAGTACGAGAGAAATTGGGGCATGGATTCTTCCCTGGCTGCTGGATTGTCTAATTTTGCTATTGTAGCTGCTAACAAAAGTTAACCTATTTTGAAGAAGAGAAAACTGTACCCTTGCTGTTCTGCATATTTGTTTTGGGGATTCATGGGATATCTAGGTTATTTCTGTGGGCTTGTTTTTTTGTTTTGTTTTTTATTTCCTTTGTAGGTGAGGGGACTCACAAATTTGAATTTGACATTTTTGTCAGATTTCCTAAACCAGTGATTCTCAAATTTAGTAGGCATCAGAATCCCTGGGATAGGTTTGCCAGATTTAGCAATTAAAAATACAGGACATGCAGTTAGTTTTAAATTTCAGATAAATAACTAGTAATTTTTAGTATAAGTGTGTCCCAAATATTGTATGGCACATACTTATACTAAAACAAAATTTATTTGTGGTTTATCTGGAATTCAGATTTATTCACAAATCCTGTATTTTATTTGGTAACCCTACCCGGAGCTTGTTAAAATTCAGACTCACCAAGTCCATATTCTGTCCGAGAGTCTGAAATGGGACCACGTGACCCTCCAGGTGATTCCAGTACAGCTTGCTCTTAGCCAACACTTTGAGAGATGCTGGTTAAGCTTGGATAGTGCCAATTTGGGAACGAGAGCGTTCAGGCTGCCAGGAAACATCCTGGGGAGAGGAGGGAGGTGTGCATAGCTCTGGTGAGCCTAGAAGCTGCTCTAAGGGACCTGCTCCTTGAGTGGCAGGAGAGATAAGTCCGAGTGATAGAAGCCCAGTGTGGTAACCAGAGAAGACATTCATTGAGCCCACTGTTGTGTAATTTAATCTCCTCAACAACCACAAGAAGAAGATAACTGTTATTATCTCCATCTCATTAGATGAGGAAATAAAAGCTTAGGGTTAAGTAACTTGCCCAAGGTCACATAGGTAGTATTTAGTGGGATGGGGTTTGATCTAAGACCAATTGTTTCCAAAGTCCACATTTGAACCATCCTATGCAACAATAGGAGGTTTGGGCAATTTTGCCAATACAAGTTTTTTTTTGTTTTGTTTTGTTTTAATTCATAACCTTCTTGAAATTAATAAGTTAACTAAGTACATCTGCTCTCTAGAAGTGCTCAAAGACCTTCACATTCTGAGATATAATAGCCAAAGGACTTGGAAGTTTGCAAAAGCTTAAGGATCTGAGCTGATGAAAAATATGGAGAGCTATTACATAAGGTATAGCTTAACAAAAGCCTTTATTTTATTTTATGTTTTTATTTTTGTCTAAAAGGTTCAGTGCCAGCCAAACCCCATCATCCCAAAGGGGACTGTGTCAGGGAATACAGTCCTTCTTTGGAGAATAAATCAATAATTTTCTCACCAGGTGACCTGAGACAGCTGAATAAGCTCTGAAGAGAACATTAGCTGAGACCATTAAATAAATATAGGGAATAGTTTGATGAAGAAATTGGAGGCGATTTGACTAGAAAGGAGACAGCTCAAATAAAATATGGCTGCAGTGTTCTAACATTTGTAACACTGGTGGAAAGAAAAAGCAATGAGCAAAGACCACAGGTTGCTGGGTTGTTGGAAAAGGATCTTGATTGAAGAAATAAGTGGTATATTATTATTCAAAATATTTGCTGCCTTTCTCTGGGACATCTCTCTCCCTGCCCTTCCCCTCCCTGTGGGAGGATTCCATGTGACTTGTGTTGCTAATGAAAAGTGGAAACTGTTAGGGACAGCACGTGATTTGCCACCATCTCTTTTACTCTGCCAGAGATCTGCAATGACCCAGAAAAGGGCTTCTCTGTCAGCCAGGGTCCCAGGGGGAAATCCATGTGGGGCAGAGCCCCACTGACCTGTGATAGGCACATAATGTGAGCAAGAAATAAGCCTCCGTTGTTAAAAAGTCACTGACATTTTCAGGCTTTTTACTACTGTGGACTTCATCAGTTATGCTGACTGGCAAAATAAGAAAGCTCTCCCTAAAAGTCAAAGTTATCCAAAGATGGAAAGGACTAGCTGCAGAAGAGGTGAGTTCCCTGGATTGGAAATATTCAAATATAGCCAAAAAACAAAAACAAAAAACCCAAGAACTTTGAATATTGCTAAAAAAAAAAAAAAAAAAAAAGTTGGGGAGGGGGTGTTTACGAATAGAGATGGATTAAGATATTGGCTGTGTGGTTAGGAGCTTAAGCTCCCTTCCATATCTGAGATTCTGTGCTATGTTACTAATGAGGTAAAAGTAGGTGCGAATGGGTAATGAGGTCCTTTGCACATCATGCTTTTAACTCAGTTGAAGAGGAAGAACACAGTGACATGAGGGTAGATTAATCTTAGTTTGTGGTTACTGAAATTTAGAGTATTAATTTATGCTTGTTTGAGAACAGGCTTCTGGAATGTATCTAAAAGGAGAGTTAAATGTTTATGTGGTTTGAGATTAATCACAAAAGAACTTTAGGGAAGGATTAGAACACAAGAATAGCTAGAAAAAGGGTAATTCAGTCACTACCATGAGCCTCTCCCAGAACCCTGCTAAATGTTAGATGCACAGTGCCAAGCCACACGCTTGGCCAGAGATCTGAGAAAGCAGGGACGTGGAGTGGGATACTGCCATTCCCTCAATCCACAGGCCCAGAGAAATACCCAGTCAGTATTCATTCCCTTCTTCCTGTTTGCTCCCTTCATCATCCCCAATTTTTCTCTTTGCTCTTCTTCTACTTTTTCATTCACTTCTCACTCTTCACATTGTCTGTCTTAATAATCTCATCTCTCATTATTTTGTCATCTCTCAATAATCTGATCTTGTTTCCATCTACCCATTTCCCTAAATCGCCAGTGAGAGAACTGGGAATAAAAAAGGGTAAAACAAAGCAATTTTATAAAATGAGGCAAGCTTTCATTCACAAAATGTAGTCAGCTGCACATGGTGGTGTGTGTACTATGTGCCAGCGTGGCTTTGTGGCGGAAGGGGGGAAGAGACATAGTCCCAATGTCACCTCCATTGCTTATGACTTGGGTGAACTTGAACAAGTTATTTAAATTCTCAGTGTTCTCAGTTTTCTCATCCTTAAATTGAGGTCAATAACTACACAGCAGTGTTGTTAGGAAGATTAAAGTAAAATATGTTATATGGCTAATACATAATAGATACCAGGTAAAAGGCCAATATTATTATATAGATAACACAACATGTTAGTTCAAAGTGGATCTGTATTCTTAGCTTTTTTAAAATCTCAGCTTAAATGTCTCAAAAGCTGGAATGCTTTTCTGTTGGTATTTTTCAATGTTTACAATTTTATTGGTCACAAAAATGTACAATAAGTACTCAAAGACTTGGAACCCCCCCTCCCCAAATATGTGTGATATATAATGTTATATTGTATATTACATATATAAGTGTATAATGTATGTTATGAATTGAATGTGTCCCCCCAGACTCATATAATGAGCCCTAACTTCTAATGTGATAGATTTGGGAGTAGGGTCTTTGGGAAGTAATTGGGTTTAGATGAGGTCATGAAATGGGGTCTTCATGTTGGATTAGTGTCTTTATAAGAAGAAAAGATAGACTACAGAACTTTCTCTCCATCATGTGACTCAGTGAGAAGGTAGCAGGCTGTTTGCAAGCCAGGAAATGCACTCTCAACAGAGACTGCATCTGGTGGCACTTTGATCTTGGACTTCCCACTTCCTGAACTGTAAGAAATTAATATCTGTTGCTTAAGCTATTCAGTTGATGGTATTTTGTTATAGCAGCCTGAGCTAAGACTATATATATATAAGACTAAGACTATATATATATATATATATACCTCTAGTTTTGTATAGTACTTCTTATATCAGTACTACTGAGTGAAATTTGGGGGTATTGCCTTAGTATATAGGATATACTCTGTCTATAATTAATACAGGAGTTGTAGTGTCAACAATTTTTCTTATGACCTAAGTCCTATACATAAGGCAGGAAATAGAAGAGACACAATCCCAGTCTTTAAGAATTTTACATTCTAAATGACAAACATTTAGGGCTTTTGCTCCCTACCAAATATCCATTTCCCCCATCTTCTTTGCTGACAGAATTTATTATTTTGTTTGAAATGTCAATGTACATATCCCTGGGCAATGTCTCATAATGGTCTGAGTCAATCTTGAGAATCTTGTTTCCTCCTTTTACAGCGTCCTTTGAAACTTGTGGTGGCCTTGAAATGTAAGGAGATGACGCTAAAAGTGCTACTGTGTTTCCCCAAAAATAAGATCTAGCTGGACAATCAGCTCTAATGTGTCTTTTGGAGCAAAACTTAATATAAGACCTGGTCTTATTTTACTATAACATAAGATCAGGTCTTATATAATATAATAATATAATATAATATAATATAATATAATATAATATAATATAATATAATACCGGTCTTATATTAATTTTTGCTCCAAAAGACACGTTAGAGCTGATTATCTGGCCAGGTCTTATTTTCAGGGAAACACGGTACCAGGAAAGCTTTTGCCTTTCTGACAAAAAAAGACAGAAGTAGTTGGCAGCACTTCCCACCATTCTGTCCCAGCTTGAGGACGCATGAAGTGCTTGCCAGCGGCAGTCATTTTTGTTACTCTGATAGGAGTGACAAAACTGAAGGAAAACCAACATGCTAAAGACAATGGAGTAGAAAAATAGAAGTAAGTTATTGATTATATTGCTGAATAAGCCAAAGGCAGCAACCACCTACTTCTAGACTTACTACATGACAAAATAAACCTCTATTTGTTAAATCTCTATTAGATTTTTTTTTCTAAATTGCAGCCAAAGACATGCTTAATAGGTACCAGAGAATGGTACAATATGTAGTAGAATTTTTGTGTAGAATTTATATATGTAGAATTTTTGCTGTTGTGAAATTTCAAGACATGTAAACAGTGGGGTGAAATATCATTGGTATGGAAACAATGAGAAAGCGAAAGTTTTTCTAAGGAACAATTTCTCTCATAAAGAATACAATTTATTGAGCGAAAAAAAATCTTTATATTGCTAAGATATGATGAGCAGAGAACAGCTCCAATGGAATTTTATTTAAAAAAAACAGTTTGTTTTCAATATTTAGAATAGTCTTAAAGTAGATGTAGTAAGGGAACATATGAGTTCTGACAAGTTCACTAACTCACCCTAGAAAAAGTGCTACACACCTCATTGCTGAATATCACTACAGTCACCTTCGAAGTACTCCCCTTGGGAAGCTATTCATTGATCCAGCACCTAGTCCACCCTTCAAAGCAATTTTGGAACTCTTTCTGGAATGGCCATCAGAGCTGTCGTGGTATTACCCTTGATGTCCTGAGTGTCATCAAAATGTCTTCCTTTCAATATTTCCTTTATCTTCGGATAAATAAAGAAGTCATTGGGGGCCAGATCAGGTGAGTAGAGAGGGTGTTCCAATACAGTTATTTGTTTACTGGCTAAAAACTCCCTCACAGACAGTGCCATGTGAGCTGGTGCATTGTTGTGATGCAAGAGCCATGAATTGTTGGGGAAAAGTTCAGGTCGTCTAACTTTTTCACGCAGCCTTTCAGCACTTCCAAATAATAAACTTGGTTAACTGTTTGTGCAGCTGGTACAAATTCATAATGAACAATCCCTCTGATATCAAAAAAGGTTAGCAACATTGTTGCAACAAGTTTGGGAACTTAATTGTCAGGCCTCATAAAAGTTTATATTTTAATCTTGAAAGAAGAAAGAAAAATATAATAACCAAAGAATGCTAGATATATATGGCTATCTGATGATAGAAAAATTATTTGGGAAAAATTTTTATAGTAAATGTTAGTTATGTTGGCCATTAACACATACAGTTATACCAGCTGTCTCCACATTTGTCAATATCATATGTTGAGATGTTTAAAAAAACTAAGCATTAGTATATTCTATTTAAATTTTTTAAAGTTTGGCTGCAATCGGATTCCTTATTCCTAATTAATCCCCCCTCACCAACACCACCGTATATCTGTTGGTGTCCTCATGTTAATTTGGTTGTTTTGGAGTACTAACCTTACTGCTATTTTCTGAGATATTACCTCAGGATAAATTCAGTGATTTTTACTTTTCAGCTTCAAAAATCTAAGTTTTACATTTCTGAGCTTTTAAAAAACTTTTAGTACAAGTAGGACTTAATGCAAAATGTTTTTTCCTGAAGGTGTTTGATCACAGTTGGATAGTCAGTTTATATACCTTTCCTGTTGACCTCTTTTTTTTTTAAATTGGCTTTCCTATATTTGTAATACTTACTTGGTCATTACAAAAATTTCCAACTGTAATGGAACCTTGTGCTTTTACTACATTCAGAGGGATCACAGCCAGATTCAGATGTTCCAAAGACACCCCTTCAACATGTGTATCTATTTAGTTGCAGTAGCAGTTTATATTAGGCAACTAACCAATCTGTAAAAAATAGCCTTGTCTTTCTGAAATTTGTCCCACATAGTTCTGACATGGAATAATATTCCTTAAATGATAAAAGAGCAATTTTAATAATGATTGACATAAACTTTGTAAATTACCTTTACTAGGACAATATTATCGAGAAAATGTTTTGCAGATCTGTGAACATACTCAGTGAAGTTGAGATTCTTTATGTAAGTGTTTTTTGTAAATAGAAAAAGATCCCTATATGATACTATTTTTAAATAAATTTAAGAAGAGTCCAAAATTATCCTCAAACAAATCTTTATTTTTTTTAAAAAGAGATAATAGAGCAAAATTCCAAAGCATCAAAATTCTTTCCTACTCAGTCTTTGTCCCATTTTGTACACAGTCATTGCTTTCTCAGTGATGGTGAAAATAAGCCTCTTTCTGCCCCTCAGCCTGTAAGAGCTTTGAGGGCAGGGAGTTGACTGATCTGTTCTATTCCATCATCTAGCACAATGCTTGGGACATACTAACACCCCATAAATGTTAAATAAAGAATATCACTTCCTGCTTCAGAGCCTCCAGTACTCCCCTTTGTCTAATAACTTAGCACAAATTCTTCCTCCTGGCAACTAGGTCTTCTTTGTGCATAACCTGTCTAGCCCAACCAGGTTGAAACAGAACAGGTTGTTCCTACAACATACCTTAAGTTTTTGGCTGCACTACATGCTTAGTGCAAAATCCTGACTTTCCACTTTACCTCTCCTCCAAAGATTCATATGACCTGCTTTACAAAGACTCTTCTTGTCCCTCTCGCCAACAGAATTTCTTCCCTTTGTGCATTGCCACAATATATCTCATATATGGCACTGGTTATATTTTTTCTTTTGCGTATATGTATTTGTATTCATGTTTTATACCCCCACCATCTACATTCTTAACTCCTTGAAGGGAGAGGGGTAGTGAATGAGCTTTCATATTACTCCCCACAGTATAGTGTACATAGTTCTCATTTCATTCAGACGTAAGTGTATGTATATACCTAGTGTTTGGACCATCAGCAATTTTATATTGCACAATGTGATGAAGGACACAAGCTTCTGTATCAGCCTGAAGGGGCTGAGTCCTTAGTCTGATGCTCAGTAGCTTTGTAGCCTTGGGTAATTTATATAATCTTCTAAGCTTGTTTCCTCATCTGCAACATGATAATGTATTACCTACCTCATAGGGCTTTTGTGCAAATTAAATGAAATCAGATATGTAAAATGCTTAGTACACATAATAAGCATTGTTAATATTCACTGACCGTCATTATTATTTGAGCTTAAGATGTTTGATTTTTTAATGGCTGATATGCTTGCTTTGCAATATTGAATCGTAGACTAGAAAGCATCTCTGCACTGAGTAGCCCTCCATCAACAAAGCAATAACAATGACCAAATAATTTAGAGTCCATATATCTTTTACTTGGAAATCTCAGAAAATTTCTGCAATTCTCCATTTAATTTGTAGTAGAAGCCTACGCGTATGACATGTGTCTTATAGTATTTAATGTCCAATAATAATTCCTTATTAGGTTAATGCTAAGGATTTCTTATAAATAACTCTGGTTACTCATTTAGTATTTATAAAGCAGATCAGTGAATGCACGGCCCGACTGAAATGAACACATCATGAAATAGCTAGGCCGCTGTATCTTAACTGCAAGATAGGGTTATACAGCTTTCTGTTCCTGGTGGTCCTAGGGACACATACATTAATCAGTTGAGCACAAGAGCTGGGAGGGTACCCCTCAAGGAATTTTCAAGATAATATTATCATTTGCTTGATTCGAATTTAAATAATTTGCAGTTCCTATAACATTAGGAACTTTTGAAAAGTAGGGCGTTTACACAAAGGGAATAAAAAAGAAATGTTTTATTTTTGGTATTTTTCAAAATGTTCCTTCTAAAGAACAACACATTTTTATAGGTCTGCACTGATTAAAGGAACCTTATTAGATATAAATGAGAAGCATGTGCTTCTGGTAGTATTGTACCCAGAGGATTTTAGTTAAGTAAGCCTAAACTTTTAGAGTATTTGAAATATACCCCCAGTTGGGCAGTTAATGAGCCCTCTGAAACTTAAATTGGAGAATTGTTACAAGATGAAAAAAAATGTACACAAAAAAAAATGATGGAGACGACAGATATTTAAATCTTTTCCAGTGTTCCTATTCTAATGATTTTTAGGAGTTATAGTTAAAGAAATACAGCTTTCCCTCCATCCCTGAAATTGGTTTATTGTCTAACACATTATTTTGAATGTCACCTTGGACTTCTTTAGAAGACCAAAGACCAAGATGGAGAACGGAGTCAATACCTATTACAATCCTAGAAATGAAGACATCGGTAGTGTAATAGAGGACAAGTGAAAGATAAATACATTTGTTTTTCCATCTGTTAAGACATAACTAAAACATTCTTCTCATTTTTTTCCTTAATATTTTGTTTCCTGGCAACAAATAACAAAAATTCCCAATCAACCACATCTTTCACAATTCTTGGTTCTTTGAGGAAGCAGTGCTAATACTGTTATTTAGATTTCTAGAATAAAAAATACTTTCAGGGGAAAAAAAAGTAACATATACATTAAAAAAATAATATATAATGATATGTGTATAGATAGATAGATAGATAGATAGATAGATAGATAGATAGATGATAGAGACAGATAGAACATATATAATTCAGCAAAGGAGCATATCATCAAACTATAAGGGTGTGTTATATAAACGCTTTGGAATACAATTGGGCATTTTCTGGTGAATGTGTTATAACCCAGCAATTTCACTCCTAGGTGTTTATTCAAGAGAAGCTCTTTCACACACACCAGAAGGTAAGTATAACAATGTTCTTATCAGCACTGTTTGTAATTTCTTTCTCTCCCATACACACACCTGAACATTTTTTAAATGTTCACCAATGGATGGATAAACCCAATACAGTGTGAAAATTAGTTACAGCCATATGTAAAAACATGTATAGATTTTGTGTACATAGTGAGCAAAAAAACATCAAATAGCAAAACATCACACATACATTTCCATAATATATAAAATTCAAAAATGTACAAAATTAACCAGTATTTTGTTTAGGCATACAAACATATGTGGCGATACTCTAAAGAAAAGCAAGGGAATAATTAACAAAAATTCAAAGTTGGAAAGTGGTAGGAATAGAGAGAATACCCCAGGGGCTTTTAGAGTAATATTCTCTCTTTAAGTAGGTTGTAAGTATGTAATTGTTCATTGCATCATGATTCTTTATATGCTGCATGTATTTAATAAATACTATTTTGAAACAGCTCAATATTTGGTAAAGACAATAAAAAGCAAAGGGTGCTACACAATCATTGCCATTATTGTATGTAAGCAAAATATTTTAAAATATAATTTATTCCTTTATATCTCATCTACTTGTGTGTGGTCTGGGACATTATTTCCTGATTTCTATGAGATTATGGCAATGTTTAACTGCTACTTAAAAATATGACAGAACTAGTCAGTCCAGTTAATTATGTCTCTGATGCTACAAAAGGTCAAATTCCATAAAACAAATTGACAGGTTGTCCCACGTCTTTTGCATCTGACGATCTTGAGAAACAACGTTATTTTGAAAACTTACTGAGATATTGTAGAATATATTTATACATGAGGATTCTTAATTTAGTCTACCTTTTCACTGAACAGGTTACATTATACACTTCTAGAATGAATCACTAAGGACAATGCAGACACTGCAATTCCATATAGTGTGTTTTTGTGTGCTCCAATACAATTAAATTACAAAACTCATAATTCCATTTTTGATATTAATAAACTTTATTGTATCTTTTCAATTCACAGCTTTGCTTCTGTCAGGAGATTGGTTTAGTTACAAATAACTGGTCCCAAAAGTCTTTCAGTTTCTCTTTCAGGAATTATTCGAATTATTTCACTTTATTATATCTTTTCAATTAACACTTTTGCTTCTGTCAAGAGATTGGTTTAGTTACAAATAACTGGTCTAAAAGTCTTTCAGTTTCTTTTTCAGAAATTATTCGAAGTATTTCACTTTCAACTAAAGTTTATGTATTACTTAAAAGTAACAGACTCTTTATGTCAAAATATCAGTTTGGAGGTATTTTACTTATATTTTTCTAGTTGTAACTAAATGGAAAAAAATATGCTATATATTTAATAAACAATAATAATTATATAAAGCTTTGCATTGGAGGATTTAGTCTTATGTTTTTAAATATCACATACCCAGTTACTATACAATCATACCAGTATTTTAACAATCCATTTTTTTGAATTCTTATACTTTAAGTTATACCTAAAGTACCCAAATGAGCCAACTTATGTTCCTGTTGTGAAATGGAGCACTGTATTGAAATGGTTTTGTGGACTCTTTTATCCTCTTGAGTTATCTAGAGATCTGTGATCTTCTGTGTTTTGACTGTAGAAATCAGTGTGCTTGCTTTTTGGTATGACATTGTTTCATAGCATCTTATATTTAAAGAAATCTTTATATGAAACAAAATTAATAATTTTGGTTTTAGTATGTTTGAGATATTGTAAAATTTATATGTGAAAAAAACCTTATGTTGTTTAACTTTTCCATATGTTATCATTATATGAATGAACTGAAACTGTGAAAGTAAAAATTGTCAATGAATGCCTAAAGAAAGACAAGCTAAAGATGCCAAATCATTCACCCTTGGATTCAAGGAAAAACAATTTTATAACTTCTATGATATGATGCAGTTAATAGAGCATGGGTTTGGGCTCTGACAGACCTGCTTTCACACTCTAGCTCTATTAGCCGTATACCCTGGAACTTCTTAGTGAGGTCTCCTCACCTGGAAGATTACACAGGGGTTTGGTGGAGGCTCAATGAGCTATGCAGGAGTAATTCGAATAATTCCTGGCACAAAGTTAGTACTCAGTAAATGTTCTCTCTGCCCCCACCATTCCAGCTCAAAGTAGGAAGTAAAATTTTCTCAGTACAAGAACGCCAGTCTTTGCAACGGATTATAAGCAACTTCCTTATCATCCAAAGCATTTACCAACGTTTTTGTGACATAAACCACAGTCCTCAGAATCCCTAACCTGCTGTTTCCTTGCACTCACTTCATTGATGTTTTCGTATCCATCATTCTCTTTTATTTTGGGGGTTTGGGACAAGAGAGAGAAAACCTTACAGTGGAGGGAAGAAACGGAAATAATAAGGACTGTGTAGCATCATCATCGTCATAATCATCATTATCAGAGAAAGATTATATGAGACAGAGCTGTGAATAACAACTATATAGAATAGCAATGCCAACATGAAGTGTTGTAAAGTAAGAAACCAAAGCAAAACCCACTCAGGCGGAGCACTCAACATAGACCTCTTTTGCATCGCTTTTGTGCTTATCACTATGGAAGGCTTTGTAGGGTGCTAGTTTCTGAAGACAAAATCAGACATAGAAACTTAAAATTATTTTTCTATGTCCATAAGGTTAATTTCTCTCTCAAATTCCTATTGTACCAGGTGGTGTACTCAGTAAAGTCAGGGACATGCCCTATTTCGCAAAGGACTCAGCTACATTCCATAGGTGTTCCCTCGTGCAAGGTATGGGTTGGGAGTGGGGAATAATCAGCATTAGGCCATCACAGGTATCCAGGCTGTCAGGTGCTGATACTCTATCCTGGTCCCAGCATGTCTTTTGGTCATGGTCTGCATAGTTTATTTTTGTATTGTGTTATTACACAAGGTTTAGGTTTTCCCAGTTCTCTGTACTTCATCTAAAACAAGTACTGGCCAACATTTTTTCTATAAAAGGCCAGATAGTCAATATCTTAGGCTTTGCAGACCATACAGTTTCTGTCACAAGGATTTGACTCTGTCCTTGTTCGTGTCAAAGGTAGTAGACAATTGGTAAAGGAATGGGCATGCCTCTCTTCCATTATCATTTAATTAACCAGAACAAGCAGATCCTAGTCACCTACATTGGAACACATTTTGGGGATTCTCTGAATCTTCCTGGGGCACAGAGGGCTATGGGGCTATCTAAGTCAGGTCTGCCTCAAGACCACATTTATATATGTTTTCTGTTTTCACCCAACATTGGGCAAGGACTAACCCAAGGGATCTCACTGCTCTCCAAGGCAGGGCCTATGAGCCCAGCTTCCCTTTGGCTCTCAGAGGCCCCTCACCAGTGTGGCTTTTAGGTTGCATGTTGCATTACTGCACTTCTTATTCTGTGTGTGTGGTGGCCCATGGAGTTGTGCAGGATGGCACCCCTGCGTGATGAGGTTACAGGACTCCCTCTCAGGCATGCTGCCAGAGCTGTCCCAACCCTGCCTGGTCCTGATTCTCTTCTCTCTCCCCAATCTGTACAAATCTGATCATCTTTGGGGTGGGGATAGAAAACTGACTCAGGCTGAACATATATTCTTTAAAATATATGGTTTGTGGCCTATGTTTTGTGTAGAGGCAATCAAAGCTTAGACTTTAAAAATTCCAATAACTCCAAGCTTTTGAATCTCAGAAGTTGTCTCTATATGAATAAGGAGAGCACAAAGGATGTCCAAATGTAAAAAGTGTTTATGTTCTCATTGAAAGACCAAATTTTGGGGCGGTCAGTTAGCTCAGTAGTTTAGAGCACCATGGTCATAACACCAGGGTGGCCGTTTTGATCTCCGCATGGGCCAGTGTGAGCTGCGCCCTCCACAATTAGATTGAAACAACTACTTGACTTGGGGCTGATGGGTCCTGGAAAACCACACTTAAAATAAATAAAAAAGTTTTAAAAAAAACCAAATTTGATGAAATAGTTAAAAAACAAACAAACAAAAACTCCATCCAAACTTAGTGGCTTAAAACAACAAATTCGTATTTTTTTTTTAAAAAAAGATTTTATTGGAGAAGGGGAACAGGACTTTATTGGGGAACAGTGTGTACTTCCAGGACTTTTTTCCAAGTCAAGTTGTTGTCCTTTCAATCTTAGTTGTGGAGGGTGCCATTCAGCTTCAAGTTGTCCTTTCAGTCTTAGTTGTGGAGGGCGCAGCTCAGCTCCAGGTCCAGTTGCTGGTGCTAGTTGCAGGGGGTGCAGCCCACCATCCCTTGCGGGAGTCAAACTGACAACCTTGTGGTTGAGAGGTTGCGCTCCAACCAACTGAGCCATCTGGGAGCTCAGCAGCAGCTCAGCTCAAGGTGCCTGTTCAATCTTAGTTGCAGGGGGCGCAGGCACAGCCCACCATCCCTTGCGGGACTCGAGGAGTTGAACCGGCAACCTTGTGGTTGAGAGTCCACTGGGCCCATGTGGGAATCGAACCGGCAGCCTTTGGAGTTAGGAGCATGGAGCTCCAACTGCCTGAGCCACGGGGCCGGCCCAAATTCATATATTTTTATTTTGTGGAGTGACAAGGTGGTTCGTCTGCTGGTGGTGGCCTAGGCTTCGTCATACTGTTGCATTTAGCTGGTGGTTGGCTGTTGTCTGAGCACAGCTGGAACATCTGGGACAGCTGGGCCCCTCTGTCTCCACGGTCCTTCATTCCAGGCTTCTTCATGGCAAAGCAACATTCCAAGAGAGGGAAAGCGGAAAGTGAAAAAGCTCTTAGGGCCTAGCCTTGGAATTTGCATAACATCACTTCCATTATATTCTATTGGTCAGTGTGAGTGCACAGATTCGAAGGGTAAGGAAACAGAGTTCACCTGATTGGACACCAGGCTGTGGATGTTGTGCCCTGAATAAAGGTGTCCGGCCAAAGGATAAGTGGAAGTGCAGCCTCGTTCCTTTCAGCCAGCTGGAAGCCCTAGAGTAAATTTGCATCTGGTATGAGGAAGGGGTCATCCACTTGCCAAACCATGTGCTGTGGATTCTCTCTGCCCACTGGTGACGTTTTCTAATTCACACAGAACACTGTTTGGGCTACTAGAGGCCCTACTGGATACCATCTTACTGTGACTCAGTACACACTGGATCTTGGTGAAAGCTAAGATCTTTACTACAGAATTTAGGTAGTTATTCTAAAGTTGCACAGAGTTTGTCGTAGGGGGAGAAGGGGAGCAGGAATGAAATTGGATGTGGCTCCTAGTTTACCTGCTCTGCTCCATATTTGCTCCCAGGAGTGAAGCCACATTACCAGGCCATGAGGTGGGGTTGGGGGTGGGACGTGTGTCCCCAAAGATTCTCCTTAAGCTTTCAGAGACTGTCCCACATGAATAAATCCTTGAATGATTTCTTAATCCTCTATTCTACTCCATCTTTATCATTTCCTAAGCCCTGTGAATGCATTCTACAAAATCGCCATCGCTACTCCTCTTTTCCTGGTATCCACCAACCCTTCCAATAGAAATAAACAAATTCTCTTTCCTAGCAGTGATTTTCTTTTGTGTGTGTGTGTAGCCCCCAATGCCAGTTGCATGTCAGGGACTCCTGTCCATGAAGCTTGGCAGAAGGGAGGAGTAGGCTGTGGTCTTCGTATCTGCTGAGTCCCTTGGGAATGAAGATTAGGTCCATTCTGATTCTGTGATTAAATGTGGGGGAGGAGGTATAATGATGAGGTTCTATCTTGGGCATCAAGTGACTTTTCTGTTAATAAATTAAAAATCAAAGACGTTGAAAAATGATAATTTCCTTCAAAATTCCCCTGCTAAGATGCATGAAAAAAAACAATATTTCTCTCTTTAACTTAATTACAATGATGCTATTTCTTTTGGTCTAATACCCAGATGTATTATACCCAGACGTGCCAGATGTACTATGATGAAAGAGCATCCTTGTCTTCTAATGACTTTATTTTAAAAAAAAAAAAAATATTGTAACTGATCTGGCAGCAAATGACACTGCACTGAGGTAGTCTTTCCACAATTCTCTCTTCATGGTATTGGAATAACAGGGATATGGTGCAGGCCAAGGGAGACGGGAAGTTGACTTTATGTCACTGCACTGAATTAAGAAATATCAGGGTGATTTGGGCTGATCCAGATGGCTCCATGGGACACTAGGGCCTTCAGCTGGGCTGGAGGGGGTTTAGAGAGTTGAAAAGGGGAAAGAATATCAGATCAAAAGATACACAGATTTTCAGAGGTGGGAATTTGAGTGTGTTATGATCAGGAGAAGGTAAGGGACCTGACTTTTTGAAATAAGTGGGATACGGTACCTCCATATTACCCAAGTGATAAGGTTTTCCTTATAATGAGCATCCCTTACATAAAGCTTTGGAAACTAGTATTAATACTCTTATGAATAGAAAATGATAAATTGCTAATGTATTTTTCTACAATTTGTCTTTGTGATATGATGCCTCTAATGATATCACCGTTGTTTAGGATTTTGGATGACTGATACAAAGCAGCTTATTAAAAGTCAGAAGAAAATCATTATAAATATTTCAACAGATGAAATAGTGATCACTAGATGAGAGTGTAATCATCACATCACTGTTTGCAATAGCAGAATTTGGAAATAATCTTCTTGTCCAATAAGATTGGAAATCTGAATTAGAAAATGTCACCAGTCGGCAGAGAGAATTCACAGCACATGGCTTGGCAAGTGGATGACCCCTTCCTCATACTAGATGCAAATTTACTCTAGGGCTTCGTAGGACTGATTTTCCATACAAAAAGAAACCACACAGTAATTAAAAATAATGCTGTTAAAAAATGATTTATTGGCATGGAAAGATATGTTAAATAGAACACTCTGGCTATAAAAGCAAGTTTTTATTTTAAAACATGTCTCTGTCTCCCTCCATATCTCCCATTCCACTCCAACTTTTTCAATATAAAAGTATCTAGAAAGATATATAATAGAAAAGGGTCTGGTAGTTATCACTGATTCATCTTTATATGGGGGATTTTTGATGTTTCAAAATTGTTTTTTTTTAGCTTATCTGTATTTCCTATTTTCCTATGATGAACATGAATTGCTTTACAATTTAAGACATCATTTTACAGAAAAATATAAATCAATTTAGGAAAGAGTGAGTCAAGGATACCTGGAGTACATTTCTGAGGTCAACATCATGCAAGACTGTCACCATCTTTTCCCACAAAATATACTTCGATGCCACTGTCAGATTTAAAGCTAGCTAGATTGAATATTAGCCTGACTCAGCATGGCATTTGTTTTGCTCTTATGCTAGTGCTTAAAAGCTTGAAACTCTGCACTCTATTCAATCCATTTCATCAAATATTTATTAAGCACCTACTATGTGCCAAGCATTAAGGATACAAGATTAACAAGACATAGTTCTATTGCAATTTAAATCAATAAGAGCCCTCATAGAAATTTGTACTTCTTTGAAAGTCCCAGATGGTTGTTCTGATATTTTTTAGAGGAAAAAAAAAGTCATAAGCAATCCTCATAGAAAACAGTGGCAAAGTAAGTTATTACTAAAAATAATCTATTCTTGTTTTCACTGTTTTAACTCTTGTAATATTTTAAACACAATGAAAGAGCATCCCTGTCTTCTAATGACTTTATTTAAATATATATATATATATATATATATATATATATATATATATATATATATATATATAGTAACTGATCTGGCAGCAAATGACACTGCACTGAGGTAGTCTTTCCACAATTCTCTCTTCATGGTATTGGAGTAACAGGGATATGGTGCAGGCCAAGGGAGATGGGAAGTTTACTATACTGAATTGTAGTAAAAAAAAAAAAAACCCACATATTTTTGGCTCTTCACTATGATACCAGTACTATTCTGCTTTTGAATCAATAGCCTTTTAGCTCTTTTAGTAGAAATTATTGCAATCTGTTTAGTTTTTAAGCCAAGTATCTCAGTTTGACTTTGAGATCGTGACTAGAGACTCCAATTCCCACATGAGGCAAAATTGTTTTTAAAGTCTAAATCAGGCAACATATTTCAAACTAAGGTTGCTAAGCCAGGGGCAACCAACAATTAAGCTGTTAAAAAGCTAAAAATATTTAAAGTTGGACTTTGTGAATACGGGCAATTTCACTCGTTATATGTTATGATTAATTTTTATGAATTAAAATGTCTATCTTTTTCAAATCATATACATATCTTCTTTGTTTTCTAGTAAATATGATTCCTATATTCAGAAGAGGCTTTTTTGTGTTTTGTTTTGTTTTGTGCGTGAACATTCTTTTATCATGGAGTTTACATGAATCAGAGTATAAAGAAACACGGAGATCGCCTTGTACCATTATTTTATTTTGTGGAAGAGAAAATTTAAGCCCAGAAGTAAAGTAACTTGTAGGAGTATAAGGTGCTTTGCATAGAACTTCATGAAACAGGCACATGATAACTGGTAGCTATTGTTATGAGAAGCTTGTCCTTCAGATTCTTAGTCCATTTTGCTTACTTGCCCCAGATTATTTCTCAATAATGTTTGGTTAAACCATTCTTTGGATTTGTACTCTGCTGAAGATATTATGCAGACTGTTTTTTTTAAGCGGTATTCAACGGATCAATTTATTCAATTAACGAATACTTATTGAGTGCCTACTAAGTGCCAGATACTGGTCTTGGCATTGATTTCAATGTTAACAGGAATTATTAAACAGTATTATTTCAAATCCATATAAATGGGCATATTTGTGGCTTGTCTTGGTGTGTGTGCATGTGCATTGTGGGGTGGGAGGAGAGAGAGGGAGAAATGTTTGTCTCTCTTCTTTCCTGTGTAAAAATCTGCTCAATTTTCTCTTTTAATTGCCATTATATGCCAAACATATACTATTAAAATAAGCTTGTTTCTGAGAGGCATGTCTACAGTAAGGCTCCTGGATTTTATTTTATGATGAAATGCTAATTTCCCCTTTAAAAAGCAAATTCTTTATTTCATAATTTTGAATAGGATAATATTTTCGGAAACTGTTCACCTGATTAGATTTAGGGCATTAAACATTTCAGCATAATACTTTTTTTTTTCCCTTGGGCCTGCAACATTTTCATTTTATTGTTAAGTTAAAAATTTTCATTAATTTTAAGACGGCTTTCAAAACAAAATGAAATAGTATGTGTAATGCTGGCAGGTATGCCAGACCCAGAAATACTGCTTTCTTTGTTTAAATTATCTGTCTCTGTTATAAAACTGGCAATTTTTAGTAACTCCTGATTTTTATATTTTTTTCACTCCTCATGCAGCATTTTGGTCATATTTGCTTGCTCCTTCTTTTTATAGCTCTGCCCGAGCTTCTCTTTTCCGTTGTTATTTGACTTTACTAGTCTTGCTGTCAATGCATCTCAGTCCTTAGATTCCAGATTGTTATTCTATATCCATCTGCTCTGTCCTGCTCTGTCAGGGAAAATTGTTTATCTTTGCCTGGTGGGACACCAAAACTCTGATAATCTTTGACTCCTGTCTCATTCAGGAATGGGTGGTGCAAGACAAGTGATACAGAATTTTTGGTTGTACATTGAGGACCTCCCAAATTTCCCAAAGACTAACACTCTAATCTCCAGTTAGAGGCAAACAGCAAAATAAGTTGCAGAACCTAAATAAATAAATAAACAAAGAAATAATAAATAAAAAGGCTGGGGGGAGGGGTGGATTTGGGTAATTAGTGTTTCCCGCTGTGGACCTAAGGACAAATATTACTGAATATTATCAAGTTAGTATGATCATATACATAAATAGCTCCTGAACTTTTTTTTTTTTTTTTTTTTTTAGCTCCTGAACTTTTATGGGGGATAGAGGTGGAGCTTAAACATTGCTTGGAGACACTGCTATTAAAATGTCACACACGTAAAATGCTTACAAAATAACCACAATATACAAAACAAGCAAAACACTAAAAATTTAAATCCAATTCATAGGTGTGGTATAAAATAGTACTATGGATGATAAAACAATGTCAGGCTAGGCAAGTTCTAAAATATACCTGTTGATACTGTACTAACCAGTATTTCCACACCATATTTTTTAGGTTATGCATAATACTAATATACCAATAAATAAGAACCATAAGAGTATGTGTCAAAATGCAGGAGGAAGGCCACAGCTAAACTATAGAAAAACCTGTTACCTTATATCTAAGCATGTCACTAAAACGTTTACAGCTATTTTCTATTTATATTTCTATGTATATTGAAGATAGAGCCAAATAAATGAATGAGTTCATAGGAAGGTGTAAAGATCATTCTAAATCCTGGTTTCAGGTATGCCAATGTTTGTCATAACAGCAAAGGAAGGCTGAAACAGAAAGTAGTAAAAATCATAAAAGCAAAAAAATACCATGAAAAAAATTATTATTTTTTCTTAAAAACAACAGCAAAGCCCATTATTTCCCTAGAATCTGTATTCTCACCTTCCTAGTAGATGCTGAGCTTTTAAGCAAACCTACAGTAGAAGCAAGCCCTCTCCAGGAAACCAGTCTCTTTCCAAACAGGGACAGCGGTTTTCTATTGTCGCTGCTTTCCCTCTCATCTGGGAATTGGTTTGCCCTTCGATAGCAACCCAGGGAGTGGTGATGCTCCCCAAGTTAGCGAGGCTCTGCCAAATGCCAGAGGTTCTTCTTTGAAAGAGGGAGGCTCCTCCTTTGGACAAGAGGCGCCCCTACCAGAGCGCGCACTTACAGAAACGGAAACCACTAGCTGCGCTGAAGTGAGTCAAGTGATGAAATCAAGACTGCATTGGAAGGAAGCTCCCCCAACAGCTCGCTAACCTAACTGGTGACAGAAGCTGCTGAGCCCTGCTCGAGGAAACCATACGAGCCAACAGTTGCTGCCGTCATGAGGTGGTCCTCGGAGGCACTGGACTCCCCAGCCTCCGGGCAGCGCACCCCTTCATTTTGGGGAACCGAAGAAGAAGGAAAGAAGTGTGGGGGGGAAATCTAGACCTTCTGATTTCCCAAGGACCCAGACTGTGCGCTGCTTACGAGGTGACCACTGCCACCAGGTCAGTGCAGGACTCCTTAGATGCAGACGGGTTGAGGCACGCCTCGCACGGAAAACTAGCCTCTCGGACCACGGGGAGAGGAGCCTCTCGGCGGCCGCCCTCTGCCAAGACGGTGCCCCCGCCCCGCGCGCGGTCCCGGGTCCTCACCTGGAGCGCTCAGGTAGGGCTGGGGCGGGGCAGGAGGCTGGCGCGCAGGCGCGGGACGGGGGCCTCGCCCCTGCCGACGTCGCAGGCTGGAGCTCACCTGGGAGACTTCGAGAGGAAGCGGAGCCTTGGTTCGGCCTCTCCTGGCAACACAGGAGGCCCAGCGGGAAGGCAGGAGGCGGCGGCGGAGGAGGAGCTGGACTGAGCGGCAACTGTAGCGACAGCAACCGGAGCCGCCGCCGTCACCACCTGCACCTGGCGCCCGGCGCACGTCCAGCGCCCGCCCGGCCGCCGCTTCCCGCCACCCTGCCCTGCCCTGCCCACCCGCCAGGTAAGGCGGCGGGCCGGCGCTCGGCCCCGGGGTCTGGAGACTCCGGGTGGAGTCGGAGGGGGTGATCGGCGCGGAGGTTCACGTGGTGGCCAGAGGGGTACGGCCTCGCTGGCCGGTTGGAGATGGTCTCGAGAGCAGCATGTCAGTTGCCCTCTCGGGAGAGGCCGAAAGGGGCGCCAGAGGCCGGGGGGAGGTGGCGCCCCGGGGTTAGCCCTGTCACCCGCGGTGACCCCTATCAGTTCCAGAAGAGCCGGACTTGGGCCGAGGTCCTGGTGGCCCGGAGCTTGCCCCTGGGCAGGGTCGCAGAGTGGGGGTTCGGAGGGTGGGCCAGGCGCGAGGCGGCCGAGTTTCCACTCGGGCTAACAGGTTGCCAGTCTCCTCCCGCCCCTGTGCCGGAGGAGGCCAAGCCCGCAACGCAGAAGGGCATGACTTTGCCAGGCAACTTTCCCAGCCGGACCCCAGACAGCCCTGGCCTGGAAACCGCGGCCGCCCGAGTCATTTAAATGGTTTCCGGGTGGTTTGGAAAGAGCTCTGTGGTCGGGACACGGACATCCCTCTCTCTCTCTCTCTCTGTTTCTTCTCTGCATTTTTCCGGGTGCACTCCCTAAGCCAGAGCTGCGCCCACTTTCCGGTTTGATCAAGAAGAGTTATTTTCTTCGCGGCGGGAGGAAACCCAACTGCCACTCACCAACCGCACACCATCTCGTTAAAGAACCTGTTGACTTAATGACCTGTATATCGCGGCTATGGTTTGCTGTGGCATATGACTCAAAAGTTCAAACAACAACAAAAAAAACCACTTTGTTTCAGGACCTGCCACGTCTGAACCTGGGTGTGCCGGACCCAAATTCCTTTCCTTGCCTAATTAGGCTTTCCTGAAGCCTAAAAATTGAGGATGAAACCGGTGCTTACGTTAGACTTTTATTTCCTTCTCTCTCAAACTCATCAAAGCACTTCCTTCTCTCAAAATTCATCAAAACAGTTCACTTCAAACTCATCAAATAACTATTTCTGTTTTTAGAACCCCCATCGAGTTACCAATTTTTCTGATTATTAGAAAACGTTAAGCTAACATAATTTTCTATAGCGCTTATATTTCATAACAAAGACATTAAACTCAAATTCTATTGTTAAAAAAATCAGAAAGTTGCTGTATTTTAATTTGAGAATTTCGAATTGTGGGAAAATCTGTTGCTTCTTTTACTGTATAAATTTTTCTTTGAGTTTGTGGCTAAAATATCAGGTTGGTGCAAAAGGAATTGCGGTTTTTGCAATTATTTTTAACCTTTTAAACCACAGTTCCTTTTGCACCAACCTAATATATGAGGTTAAATTCATACCCTACAATTAGATTTCTTTAAATTTAACTTGCAATATCTGAAGTTTAGTATACATATTAGTTTAAACTTTCTGATTAATTTAGTACTATGCATCTTTTTATATTGCTTTAACAAGCATTTTTATGTAGAAATTTCTAATATTTAATGGCAGTTCCACTGCCTAGATTTGTTTTAGTTTTATCTTTACTAGTTTTTTAAAATATATTTAAAATTGCATGTTTAACAAAAATGCCTTAGGCAGCATGCATTGTTTTTTAAAAGGGAGCAGTTTAAAGCTAAAAAGTCAACCACAGCATAACAGGACATAATTATTAATGATGTTTTCAACCAGTGCTTTCTGCTTTTCTTTAGTCTTGCCGCCCTCTTAATCTTGTCATCATACAGAGAAACAAATGTGCTACATACTATTTAAAAATTAGTTTTAGGTGTTGCTCCCTGAATTTAGAGTGTTAATATAATCCTCATTGATTATTGGGGCAGATGTTAGAGTATCTTTTAACTCTAGGGAGAAATGTAACATGTTTGCATTAGCTACAGTAACAGTGTACCTAGTTAAACTATCTGTAAAGTTGTAACCATAATACTTCCTTGGAGTCAGATAATGAAGCTGTAAAGCAAATCAGGAAGCTCCTCTCCTTGGATCTCCTTGTCACTTGGAGATCCGGTTAACCCATCCAGTTTGTGAAAAACCAGTGCCGAGAGAGGTATTCTAATTTTTAAGTTCACGCAGCAAGTTAGTGGTACACACGGCATTATGATTCCAGTGGCTTGACTCAAGGCTCATTTTATCTTCACTTTTTGCCACCCACATTCTCACTTATAAGATGTTTATCCTTTTGTCTTTCATATAGTTTGTAAGGACTTTGTAATGACATAATTGTCAATTGTTCTTTGTCCAGATCTGATTTACCCTAATTTCTACTTGTCCAGATAATACCTGACTCCATGGAGACTGAGTGAGGCCATCATTCTTTTTCTTTCCCTGTGAATCACAGGTGTTTTGAAGATGCCATGTGGATTGAGATTTTTTAATCCTTCTTTGGTATTTCAGAGCCACAGTTAATTTTTTGAGTCAACATAGACAACATAATTTAGTCTTCTGATCTTTTATTGTATTGGCTTAAAATGTATTTTATGAGGCAACAATCCAGGGTCCCCCTCCTTTTGCAACACTTCAGATTTTTGGTTGGCAAGCCTACTTTGTCAACACCAGTGTTTTTTAAACTTTCTTGGACTGCGATCCTCAGTAAGAAATGCATTCTGTGCCTCTAGTGTGTGTGTATATAAATGCAGTGCACTCTAGTATGTGTATATATAAATGAAACAAGGGTCACAAAACAATACTTTACAACATGGCATGGATGTTCTCTTATTTTAAACATACTGGTCTCAACACACTGGATTGATTTTATGATCACAAATAGGCTGGAACCTACAATGAAAATAGTGGCATCCTATTGAATTTACATTTTTTAAAGCTTATTTTTCTACCAGTTTACTATCTCTGTCTCTCTGTCTCTGTCTCTTTCTCGCTCCCTCCCTCTCCCTGCCCCACACACTCCCAAGAGGGGAAAAAAAAATCAAAAACTGTACTCTTTAAACATATAAAATTGTACTGTAATCCTTACTAAACATTTATTGGACGATTTGAGACTTAGGGACCTGGTGCTAGACTAAATCTCTCAAACATTAGGAACTGCATAAAACTTCATTGTACATTATTGTGTTTTAAATGGGTTACTCTGATGGGGTTTTGATGGTAACAGTTATCACATGAAGATTTGAAATACAAAATTAATTCTGTACAGTTCAATTCTAAGTTCTACATTGTATGGCTGAGTTATAATGCTTGTTGGAGTCTGAAGAAAATTAGAGTAAACATAGGCCAGTTTATTATTTGTTTGGTAGTCTATTAATTTATGTCTTTTTTTTTTTTTTTACTATAAAACAGATATGAGAGAAAAATTGTAGGAATCATACTCCTTTCTTCCAAGAAGGTTACATTAGATCCCTCAGTGGCCTGTAGGGATGCAGGCTTGGATGAGATGATTAAACCTTTCATAGAAGCTTTTAATTTTAACCTGCCTTCACATTCCTGGTAGAAGGAATTTTTCTTCCAAAGGAAATATTTGTGTAGTTAATATTTTGGAAATGATCAGTGCCCAAATCGTTTTCAGGCATATTCAGTTCTCTGGTCCATAACGTGTAAAAATGCATTTGATATCACAGATCTTCTGTGGGTATAAAATCTGAGAAGGAAATATCTTTTCTTTTCCCCTGAAGTTATTTTTTTAAATTTTATTAAACTTATTGGGGTGACAATGGTTAATAAAATTATGTAGTTTTCAAGTGTACAATTCTATAACACATCATCTGTGTATTGCATTGCGTGTTTGCCACCCAAAGTAAAATCTCCTTCTGTCATCATATATTTGACCCCCTTTACCCTTTTACCTCCACTCCCACCCTTTTCCCTCTGGTAACTACCATAAACAGATGGAAATATTTTCAATCACCTATCTAATTATGCATATAGTTAGTATCAGAATGATTAGTTTTACATTATTTGGATTCTTTTAACACAGTTAATGTACTGCCAATAGCAACATTGAATTCGAATCAATGCCAACCATGGCAAGAGACCAAAGTGCATTAACTTAGGGCGAAACAAAGCCAAGTAGGACTCTGAAGTCTAGGTCATTGGTGACTATTGACAATTAGATGAAATCTCCTTGAATCGTTCTCTGAGTTGGGCTCATATTTTTGGTACTAAATAGGGCACATTTCCCTGAGTACACATTTTCCCTGTAATTGTTTCAGTTTCAAACTGTCCAGACTAGTTTGTTCATCTATCCCATTGTCTGCTGGACATCTTCAGGATGTCACAATGACCCGAGAAAATAGCATGTGTAAACCAGAGCCTTCTTCCCATAAAAAAACAGGACAAACAAGCAAAAAAAAAAAAAAAAAAAAAAACCACACAAAGACAACTTGTTCCACTCTATGTATTCTACTTGTAGGTATCAGTACAATTTATCAACTCTTATTCACAATTCCAAAAGCAAAACATATCTTGAAACCAAAGAAATTTTTTTGATAACACGTTTGTCAGCAAAACTTGAACTCATTTGCTGCAAAACCTGAGGGAACTGTCAGGAAGCTATTTGTGGTCTGTCCTGCTTGGTGGGATGTGTGCTGCTGGAGAAATATTACTGTGTTTGAGTACATGGTACCGTCCCAGGCCCTGCGGGGGTTAATCGCTTATATTGGGTATGGAAACCTTATCATCCTTCTACCATCAAAAATACTCTGAATTTTGAAACACATTTGGCTCCAGGGATTTTGGAGAATGGGTTATGGATCTGTACCAGTATCCATCACTCAGGTGTTAGGCCAGAAATCTAGAGGTGATTTTTTACTCTTTTTTTTCATAGCCTTCACACCTGTCAGATCACTGAATGCACTTAACGTTTTCCACCTATTTTTTTCCCCCACAAATTATTCTCCCACTTCTGCCCTAGTTCAGGGTCTCATCAGCTCTTGACTGGGGTACCACAGCCACCTGCTACCTGATGTCTTCAATGGATGGTGTTGTCACCCTTAGCAGAAACCCTAAGTTGATGACCTCTTTAAAAGTATAAACCTGATCATCTCTTTACTCTGCTTAAAATCTTTTAAAAGCTTTCCATAGCTTCCAGGATAGGACCTACGGTCCTTAAAATAGTCCCACAGGATCTGACCCTTGCTTAACCATGGATCTATACTCCGTAAACCAAATCTTATATTCCAGCAACAGATTTCATTGGTTTTGTTTCCCTGTGTCCTATTGTTTTGTTATGCCCCACTGCTGAGAGTACCTTCCCTTTATTTTCACCTCTGTAACTCTTACTGGTTCTTAAGACTCAACTGAGGTCTTGCCACATTTAGGAAACTGCACCCTCTATACACATCCACATACACCTGAGCTGGGTGATATGTCCTATGCATACGTCTACTATGTGCTTTACATATGTGATATCTTGTAGTCTGCTTTTGCACCTGTCTGTATACACACAACTCGCCCGCCCCCCCCACACCCTCTTTTTAGATTATTTGCAAAGCATGTAAAATTTCTCTTTCCTCTAAGCCTCTTGTGGAGTAAAACGTTGATGTAAAAGAGGCACAGGAAAGGAGAGGCACTGGGCAGGCAGATATGTGCTTTTTTAATGGCAGCGACTGCAGAAATTGAGGAGTAGGAAACTTGTTTCACTGTACTTAATTAGCCCATTTAATTTAGATTGCTGTTATTTCCATCTCATTCCTTTCAATTCCATGTTATTTTTGTGCCTTTTGATTCTATTCCAAGACCTGGGTTTTGCCATTTAGAAGTGAAAAGCTAATTTTGTGATCAAAATGGCTTGAAGCTTTAGTTTATAACTATTTTACAATTGAGTGCATTACTGATAGTGAGAGGTTTGGGCAGTGGGCAGCTTTCACATAAAGAATATAATTTGTTTAGATTAGACCAAAATGGGGGGGTCCAGAAGGTACCTAGGAGTCTTCCATCTCCAAGTTCTGTCAGTTTTACTTCTTAAAGAAATATTTCTCAGATCCACGTACTTTTCTCTGTTTATATTACTATCATCACCTCTTGCCTGGACCTTTGCCATGGCCTTCCTATGTGTCTGAATCCTTGGATGCTTTCTAGTTGGTTCCCCACACTGCACTCATTGTGATCTTTTCAAAACATCAGGTCTTCTTTCCCCCTGTTTAAAGCCCTCGCTCCGTTGCCTTAGTTTAAGGTCAGATTCCTTAGAACGACCTAAAGTCCTGGCACAATTGAGCTCCTGCCCCGCACGCACTCCTCTCATCTTTACTCTCTACTCTGGCTCTACTAGTCTTTTTTAATTGCTGCACACTTCCTGCCTCTAGGGTTTTGCAAGTGTCTTTTCCTTCCTCTTTTGGCCTGTCTGGCTAAAACTCATCTTTCAGATTCCAGTTTGAGCGTCCCCCCCCCTTTTCAGCACTTAATTTAACTGCAATATTTCACTAGTCTTCTTTTTTCCGTCCCCCCTAACTATGGGTTAGAGTGAAGATTGTAGCCTAAAGAAAGCCCTACTTAGTATGTGAGAGTATTAACTTTAAGAAAATTAAAATTCACAAAGGGAGCAGACTTTAATATGCGGCTCATATTTTAAAAATTAGATTGTAGTTATTAATGCCTTTATATTTTTATCAAGTAACAGTAATTAACATTTATTATCAGAATAAATATTTCTCCATATTTACTACTGAGCAATTATATGCCAGGTGTATTTAAGCAACTTACATGAATTAATCATTTAGTCTTCAAAGCAACCCTACGAGGCACATGCTATTCTCCCTGTTTTAGAGACAGGGACATTGAGAGGTTAAGTAATTTGCCTCTGTTATAAGGCTAGTGAAATGTCAGAGCCACGATTCACATCTAAGTGGTCTGATTCCAAGTACTACTTATGTATAAATAAAATTAAATAGGATTATTGGAAGACTTATGTAACAGCCGCAGCAACAAAAATCCAGTCCTTGTTCATCTTCCCCAGTCCTGATGCCTAAAGACAACCACTTTCACCTCTTTGAGATGTTTCTTCTATTTACCTTTTGAAATAATATGCCTATATTGCTACTTCTTACTGTATCGGTATTTGACATTATCTACTAACTTCCCATTACGGTAAATAAATATTTAGTTCTTGCACATACATAGCCCCTGCTCTTCTTTCCTTGACTTTCCAATACAATTCTCACATTTTTTGTTTACATTTTAGTATTATGTAGTATGTAAATGCTGTTCACTACTGAGTCAAGCAAGTGTATTATGAGTATGATTCCTTACTTATAGATACATATTTTTTATACTGAAGTTAATAATTAACTCATTTAAGAAAAAAAACATTTGCTTCATTTTTCCGTCTGTTAATTTGTATTTCTACATATTCCAGCATCTTCTCAGTATGATTTTTATGCATAATCAAACCTATCAGGTATATTGGTCCCTTTCAGAAGCTGTCTTCTTATTCCAATTTAGACTATTGCTTTCTAGGCCCGTTGCATAGCTGTTGTTCAGGATTTTTCTTGACTAATATTTTTGATGGAGTCTCTATTTCATAGATACTGTGACTTTTGTTATTTATTTACTCACTCATTTGGGTAAAACACATACCCCAGTAGCTTCCTGAAAAATGCTGAATGGAATTAAGAAATTTGAGATCTTGCCTGTCAGAAAAATCTTTATTCTACCTTCACATTTTCTTTTCTGATTGATTATTATTTTTTTTAGTAGTTACTCTGTTCGCATGGTACAAAGTTTTTTAAAAAGTAAGAAGGGGTGTATAATAGTTCTTTCTTTCATTGTTGTCTGCTGACACCCAGATTTCTTCTTAGAAGGCAACCAGTGCTATCTTTTTTAAATATAAGAACAATATGCATATATTTTCCCTCTTTTCAAAAAGCAAATGAATCTTGCTTTTTTCCTTTAATTTATTGTTTATATAACTTAAGGCATATAAAGTAGTTTCTTTGTTTTTAACTTGGCATAATATTCCACCATATGACTCTATCATAATTTATTTATCTAGCTCCCTACTGGTATTAATTGATTAATTAATTGGTTAATTGATATTAAAACAATGCTTTAATGTGCAAATTGACATGTTGTCATTTCACCTGTGTACTAGTGTATCTGTGGGATAAATCTCTAGAAGTTATTCTCTCACTTGATTAATACATTGATGGAAACATGAGACCTTGCCCATTTAGTAATTCCTAGTCAAATGGGATAAGGGTAAAAGGACAAAAGGACACTGGGTAGTAAATACCTAATGGCAGAGTGAGCCCTTCTGGGGGACAATTAATAGTGCAGAGAAGGCTTAAATTATTGTTTTCTTTGGTCTTTTTGACAATGACCTTTGTTTTTTCAGATATGGTCCATCTTTTTGAACTGGATAAGACTTGTTTTTATTGTTGCTTCATTCACCTTCTTATACCCTTTGCCCTCTGTCATCACCTCCTTTAGTGCTCATGGCCTCTTGCCCATTATTTTAGCTCTGGGTCTATCTCCGCAAATAACCCAGAACAGAGAGCACTCCATCAGCTGGTGTTTTTCAACATGTCAAAAACCCATCCTTAGCATACTTCACAATTTAACAACCTTCCCAGCCTCCCATTGATTTATTCCCTGAGTTCATCTAATTCTACCTCCCAAATCTCTTCCCAAGCCTCCACACCCTTTCCACTCATCTCTTGCTTGGATTATTCTTAATAGTCTCCTAACTGCCTCCAGCCTCCTCTCTCAAAAAACCCATATTCAGCACAGCTTCAAGAGTAATCATTCTAAATTTTAGTTCTAAGTAGGTCATCACCCTGCGTAAGCTCCATCAAGGCCTCTGTCCTTTGCCTGAAGAATTAAGTACAAATCCCACTAAATAGGTACTCCTCCCTTTTTTAATGTGGAGCTTAGCATTCAGCATGTGTCTCATAGACCTCACTGTGTAGTAATTGTTTATGTATGGTCCTGAGGAAAATTACCCTATTTGAGGTCAGCTTTTGAAGGAAGAATTAAAGTTTAGGCTGACACTGTTTTATTTCCAACTGAAACATGTATTAAAAAGGTCTTTTTATTATTTTACCATGAGGAGTGGGTAATGCAGGAATTTCAGATGGTAACCAGATAAATGGAGAGATATTGTGTGCTTCAAATTATTCACATATATAGCCTAATCTTAAAGGCAGGCATTGCTTTTATGCATAATTTTTAAAAGTTGATGTTATGGGTTTGTGGCGAATTAATTTTGTTCTTTTATATCTGGGGATATGGCAGCTAACGGAGAATAGGTAAGTATAGGGAACTATATAAAGGTTGACATTGAAGTCTTTTTAAATGTAGTGTTGGCAAACTACAGCCCTTGGGCCAAATTCAGTCTCCCACCTGGTTTTATAAACAGCTATGTCCATTCATTTATGTATTGTCTACGGCTGCTTTTGCACCACAAAAATAGAGTTGAATAGTTGCAATAGAGACAATATAGCCCACAAAGTGGAAAAAAATTACTATTTAGCCCTTTGCAGAAAGTTTGCTGACGCTTTTTCTAGAGGGGAATGGAAATTGAGAGGTGAAAGATGAATATCTACTAAATGAGTTGTGGATGAACCTGTAGACAGGTGAATGCAAAATGATAGCAATTGAGTAAGGAGTCTTACTTCCCCACTCCCCTGTCCCTTAATATTCTGGGGCCTCAAAGCGTGAATAAATGGACAGAAATTGTCTTACTACTTGTGAGTTTTTAGACTCCTTCATAAATGTTTGACGAGATCTATTTTGTGCAACTTGCACATCCCACTTCCAACTCTATTCTATGACAAGACTGAGTAGACATTCCCTTCACTAAGGTATTGAGAAAAACAGTGAGGGGAACCCTTGCATTGATGAAAAAAAATCTGTGGTTACTCTCTTTCGTAGGCCACTGAAAATGACTCCCTGATTTCATTGGAGATGATGGGATCTCACAGTAGCAGAAGGCAAATGGCAGCACTTGAACAGAAGTAGGTATATTTACAATAATGGGACAGTATAGAAGCAGAGGCATAGATATAATCAGAAAGCATTGGTCCACAAATGCTTTTGGTAGCTAACTAATGTCTTTCTTTGGTAGACTTCTAATGAATGAAATAGGTGGGTCATAGTACAGTATCACTTTGTGAATACGACAGAAAAGACTCTAGGTCTGATAGCAAAAGCATTTGACTTTAGTTAACACAGTTGAGGGTCAAAGCGTCTCACCCAGTTTCGAATCATAAGACAATTCACAAGCCCACATTTCTTTATTTGAAGTGGAGCCCTAATCCCCTCGAGGTAGAATGCTACACCATCACCGCAAGCATGCACCATAACTCTTCCACTAAGCCTTCCCCAAAGGGACCAGTAGCCGTTTAGTAGAGAGACTGTGCTTCGGGGAAAAGGGATTGCTCAGACCTTTCATGCTAATTCCTGGAGACCCCAAATACCATTGTGGCCCACCAGTCAAAATGGGAAGTTGCAGTGTTCAGGTAGGTAATAGATGGAGTCTTAGTTCAAGTCTGACTCACAGAGTGCCCAGGTGGTCAGTAGCTCCACCCTATGCTTATTTCCCCGGTTCTTTAATGTATAATTGGTATAGACATATTGAATAACTGGTGGAATACTTGTATTGTCTGTCTAAATCATGGATTGAGGACCATTGTGATATGAGAGCTAAGTGGAAGACTTGGGAACTTCTCCCTTCTAGGCAAATCAGAATACTATATCCCTAAGGGAATTGTTCACATTAATACCACTGTCAAAGATCTGAAATAAGACTTGTGATATCTATCACATCTTTAGTTAATTCCCTTATTTGGCCTGTGCAGAAGTCGATTGATCTTAGAAAATGACTGGACTGTTGTAAACGTAATCATTGCTGATTCAAATATGTAATAGGTGACCCAGATATAGTATCTTTGCTTGATCAAATCAAGACCCTGACATTTGCTATGCAGCTATTGACTTGGTTAATTGCCTTTTCTCCATACCAATTTACCAGGACCACCAAAAGCAATTTGCTTTTTTCTAGCACTGCTGACACTATATTTTCACAGTCTTGCCTCAGGGCCAGGTCTGTTCTCCTGTCTTAGAAATCTTAATCTTCCATAAAACAGCACACTGGTCCACTGCCTTGATGATATTATTATGTTGGTTGTATCTGAGGCACAGAAAGAAGCAAGTACATTAGATGTCTTAGTCAAGCATATGAGAACCACAGGGTAAAAATTCCACCTAACAAAAATTCAGTGGCACTCTGGTCAAACATTTATGGGCATTCATTGGTCACTTTGCTCAATAAACCTTTTTGGATTCTGGAGGCAACATACACTACATTTTAATATGCTACTTGGAGCTACCGTGTTTCCCTGAAAATAAGACCTAGCTGGACCATCAGCTCTTACGCGTCTTTTGGAGCAAAAATTAGTATAAGATTACTTATACTAATTTCTTATACTAATTTTTGCTCCAAAAGACGCGTTAGAGCTGATGGTCCGGATAAGACCGGGTTTTATATTAATTTTTCTCCAAAAAACACGTTAGAGCTGATGGTCCAGCTAGGTCTTATTTTCGGGAAACGTGGTATCTACAGAGTAAACCATAAGGCTGCTAGTTTTTAATGATGATCAGAGCAAGAGAAGGCTGTGCAGCAAGGCCACGACCAGTGCATGCTGTGCTACCATTTTAGCTTCATAACTGAGCGAGCAGATCCAATGATTCTGAAAGTATCTAGCAAATACGGATGCTGCATAGAACCTCTGGTAAAAACCAATAGCAGGATCACAGTGCAGAACTCAGGGGTTTTGCAGGAAATCTATGACTCCTCCAGAAAACTGTTCACTCTTTGATAAACAAATTTTGGCTTGTTACTAGGTAGATACTGAATGCAGGACCATGGGTGTCAGGTTACCACGTGGACCAGGCTTCTCATCATTAACTGGGTGTTGTCTGACCTACCTAGCCCTAAGGTCGGCCATGCATAGCAGCAGTCTATCATCAAGTGGAAATTGTACGTATGGGACAGAGCTTAGGCAGACCTGTAAAGTGCAAGTTGTGTGAGCAAGTGACTCAGACTCCTTTATTATAATAACAACTCCTGTTGTATTGCCTCCTCTCCTTCAAACGATGCCTTTGACCTCTTAGGTGAAGATGGGAAGCCGTTTCTCTTCCTGGTTTCAGAGTGGCTCACTGGCCAGGCTCTTGCTGGCACACTTCTCTACTGCTCGGCTTCCCCACACGGTTTTATCCAGTGCTAGTCACCACATAGCACAGGTTTCTGTAGAGCTGGCATCTCCTGCCCCTGCACTTTCTCCAAAGCTTGACCAGGGCAGCAGTGATGTACCCTGGAACCACAGACAACATGGACCTGCTCCCCTGCCCAGGTCACTCCTCCCACGCTCTCTCTTTACCCCCACACATGTGCACATTGGGGATCTCACAAGACTGGGTGCCTAGGGAGCCGGGCACCAGCCTGGAGCTGTATTGGTTTGGAGGTACATGCAGGCGCACTAGACTTCTGCAGAAGGCAGCTTCTCAGCTCCAGGCTGCAGCAGTAGCCAGTTTTCCTCAGCACCTGCCTAGCAATTTCCAGGACTTCACACCTCCCTGTGAATGACTCCTCCTGGGACTCCAGAGAGCAGATTTCTGGCAAGTCTCACCAGTGAGGTACCTCTGTGAGTTTTCCACCGTCGGGCAGTCAGTGCTATGCCCTCTCTGTAGAGCTCTCTGGATCTCAGCCCTGATGAGGGAAAGGCTCTTTTTTGGGCCCTCATCTCAGCCTTAGGGGTAGAGGTTGCCCCGTATATCCTGTGTACTTTAGAATTTTTTTTAACTCTCATTAGCCAATCCCATTACTCCAGTCCTTTATTAATAATAGATTAAACTTTCCTGTTTCAAATCACTATGTAATTTCTTTGTCTTTATAAATCCCAAAACCATCAACTGTGCTTACAAGGTAACTAATTAGATGGACAAATCTTTTAAAATGCCATGATTCTGCATGGGGGAAATATCAGTTAAGTGGATAATCTGTGGAACCGCTCGAATCACTCCTCAGAATTCCTCTACTCTCTAGTATGCCATAAACAATCAACATATATATTTTTATGTGTTACGTGAAATTCATTCATAGGTGCAGATGTGGCAGGAGAGAGTATGTGAGCCCCATTCTCACCGCTCCGCCATGGGTAGTATAGCTCCATAATTACTTGTTTGCTCCAAACTGCAAAGATAGAGTTGGCTGGTCCACAAATCAAGAACCTGTCTAACCTTTCACCTTCAGAGATAATGTTAATGGAGATGTTTATCTGACCACGTGTAGCTGAGAACTTGGATGTCTGACCCTACCCTCTGTTGTTAAACCCTGTGCCTCACAGTTGCTGGAGGTCAAACTCTGTCACTAGGCTTTTTTCTCATAACCTGCAGATAACCTTTATTCAGAAAGTTGTCCTACTTTATGACAAAAGTCATCCTACTTTATGACAATTACATGTAGTTAGTTGTCAGCTGGCAGCATTTTCCAGCCACCTAGAACAACTTTACTTGTCTTGAGCTGGGATCTTTGAGGTACATTTGCTGCTGTCTCCTACGAGATGGCTGTGTGGCTGACTCAATGCAGTTTGCTTTGCATCAGTGTTTGTTGTTTGTCATACATCCACAAGTCACTTCCTGCTCAGAACAATTGCTGGCAAGGATGTGACTGTTCATGGACCGAAACATAACCAGAACTAATAAACTGCAGTAGCAATTCACCATGAAATTTGATTCTACCAATAAATGCAAGCAGAAATCACCTCCTGCCACTCCTCCAGTCCCTAACATTTTCACCAGCAGATGAGGGGCACTGAATAAAATTTCTGCCCAAGCACGTAAGGGTTTACTGTCAGAGAAAGTTTGTTGTTGGTGTTGTCTTGTTTTGTAATTCAGTTAGTAAATCCAGGTGATTATGTGTGGCAAAGATCCAATCAGTATTCATTCACAATAGCGTACTTTTTAAAAGCTACAACTTATGCTAGGGTTTGGGGATGTAATTTTGTAATTCTTGGCTTTGTGTGATCACCCTTAACTCTTTACAGCATGCCTTAACTCAGCATCAAGCACGTTTCTTACACCAATTAGGCTTTGTGCCAATTAAAGTCAACTGGAACCAGACCTTCAGTCCCCGGAGCTGTAAAGTTTTATCGTCACAAATACAGAAACAAGAAATGGAAAAAACCACACTATCCTCTTATTTTATTAAATGCTACTTTCACATGCAGTTATGAAGTGTTCTGCTTTTCACTGCTTTAGAAGATTGCTTCAGTTGGAATTTTTAAATTAAACTAACAGTTCTTGCAATTTCCCCTTGGAGGGACAACCATGACTATAAAGGTAGATCTTACCTTATCTTGATATTTTCCCATCTGAATCTGCATTTAAACGACATCCCCAGTAGAGGTATTGTCACATTGAAGTTTGAGAAGCTATAGTCTCGGTAACTGGAAGCTACAGCTTTATAGTTAGGTTATTTTAGTTGGTGAGAGTTCAGTTTTTTTCTGTTGAGATAAAAGCATATTTTTACCCCTGAGAATAATCTATTGATTTTAACCCAGTCTCATAGATTGTTAGAATCGTGCATATTGTTTTAGCCTTCCAAAGTATCATTTTGTAGATTTTTATTTATTTATTCTTAAAGCCTTTTTGTAATATCTACATATATACTAGGACATAGATTAATATTTTTTAAGGCCAGAAGGCCACTGAATTTTAATTTTTAGAAATTTATAAGGATTTAGAAACTAGAAGACCTTTGAATTTTATTTAATTTTTTTTCCAGCTTAAATATTTTATGGTATCCTCCTCTCTTCTTCTGTGAATCTGATCTTTTATCATTAGAAGATGACCATTATGGGTAGGTGTGTTTAAAGGTTTTATAATATGAGAAGAACATACCCTTCATCTGCTAATCATTTCTAATGTATGAATATAGCTTATATGCTCAGTTTGCTGTTTTGCTTTGTTGTTGTTTTTTCAATTCTCAAACTTTTGAGTCCAGTTAGAAGTTGATTCTAGGAGAGATTTGCTTTGTTTCATTGGCTGTTTTCACATAGGTCTTCAAATTTGGCAGGTATCGTGGTCTAGGAAAATGGATAGCATTATTCCCAGGGATAAGAATTAAGGATCCTGGTTTTGTTTTGCTCATGAATTTATCACGTGCCTTTTGCATTATTTGTTTGTTTTATTGTTCAGAGTTTCAATTTTTCTGTATGATAGGAACAAAATATTTTAAAAATGATTTTACAGCATCATAATTTGCAATAAAACTTCAATGCCTCATTTTATATCAGCATGAATTCCTGACCCTTTTCAGGAAACTTTGAGTCATTCTTGCTTTGGATTTCTTCTCTCTCATGTCAAAATAGCTGTTGCTCAATTTATATCAAGAATCTATTTTGAAAAACCTGTTTTTGGAGGATTAGGAATTCATAATATGGTTGCTTTGGGATGGATACAGCCCTTTCTTTATCTGGTGGTAGTTTTGATTTGCCCAAAGCTTTGTGACCTAGACCAGTGATTCTTAACCCTGGCTGTTCTTTAGAATTATCTGGAGAGCCTAAAATAACAAAAGCAGGGCTTAGGCCCTGCCACTAGAACAATTAAATCAAACTCTCTAGAGGTGAAGCCAAAGGCACTGCATTTTTGAAGACCTTTCCATTAATATGTATCCAGAGTTAAGGCCCATTGATGGGGATACTTAAAGTTGAGTGTAATTTTCATTAATGAGAGCTTATTGTTGCACATTAGCAGCAAAGGACAGAAAAGTCATTAAAAAAAACCAAAACAAAACAAAACAAAAAAACCCTGGGGAAGCTATGTTGGAATTTGAACTGATCAGCGGTCAATAAAAAAAGGCTATTCTCTTCAGAAATAATCTGAAAAGAGCAAAGCATCATGTTCCTACTTTCCTAGACTCTGCCAATAAAAGGTGTCGGTCTTTTAATCTTCCATTGTCATGATCTCAATCTCATCTTCAATCTTTATTTCCAAAAACATGCTCTGAAAACAGTTTTTGTTTAAACTTGTTTGCCCTGAAAACCTTACCTGAGGTAATATGAGGCTACTCAGATTTTTCCTCCTGGGTTACCCCCTTATCGCTTTTATATTTAGGTTATCAGTTTTTGACTCTTGATATACCTTATTTCAGATAACTTTAGTTAAAAAATCAGGATTTTACATCAGACCTGCGTTTGAACACAGTTGGGGAAATGCTGCCCTTCCACTTAAACTGAATGACCTTGGCCAAGCCACTTATTCTATTGGACTGTCAGTGTTTGTCAGTGAAATGGGAATAAAAAGCTTTGCGAGATTCTTGGAAGACTAAATGAGGATTTATGTAGTAAATGTTAAAGTATCAGGGACCTAATTAATATTTAACAAAAGTCAACTATTGTTTTTATTTCTTATAATAGTAAATGAAATCTTGGTCCTCCTTCTCTTTTTCAGTCTACAGACATTTACTGGGTGCCCACTATCAATGTGTAAGGGCCAGTAAAGCAACCCTGAATAAGGGAGACACTATGCATGTCCTTCACGAGCTTTCCTTAACTCCCCCATCAGAGACATCCTAAACTAAAACCTACTAACTGAGTGACTCCCTTAGATACACACACACACACACAATAAGGGATTATTGCCCTAGTGATGAACTCTTATAGTTTATAATTTATTCTGAAAAAAAGAGCTCTCTTCCAACTGCCTCATTCATTCTCTCCTTCTTTCTAGTTCTCCACCATAGCCACAAATATGATTCCTGACATAAAATGTTTTGGGAAAACTATCACTACTGTGGAAGTATCTAGTTCTATTGTCTCCTTCTGTGATTCCTCTGGACTATTTCTTGTTCTGTATTGTGTTAAAACATCCTAAAGAGACTATCTCTCTCATTGCTCCTCAAATTTCTAATCTAGCCTACCTCTGGCTACTGAAGAAATCTAGGATCACTAAGACATCACTAGGGACAGGAATTTTTAGTGGTTGTCCCAGGAACAGAAAGGAGGGTGAACGTAGGTTGATTTATTCCTATTTATCTATTGCGAAGCTGTGGTTAGGGAAAGGTGATCAGGTTGTATTTCATAGGTTGGGGACCACTGTCCTCTGACACCCTGACATTTTGCTCATCCTTGTCTCCCTGGAACTTCTTCGATCAGGTCATTGCCCTGGTTAGTCTAAAAGTACCTGGATACTAAGCCCTTGGATCTTGGGGGCATGACTACAACTAGTCTGTTGGATTCTCTGCCATGGTTTATTTCTGGTTTTGCACTAAAGCTTGTTGGACCAGGTCCAGTGAAGTTTACTTTTAAAGATCAACCAACTGTCAAACAGTTCTCTCAAAGATAAGATGCAGATTGTAAAATCTAAGACCACTTTATTTGCCAATCTATTTTCACTTGATTCTCCATTGTTTGGTTTTCTTATTTCCCCTGGTCTTTCTTTCCAGTTACTCTCCCCCCCACCTCTTAAATGTAGCTATTTCTCTGACCTCTACTTTATATACTATAGGTGAACTCTTCTGTGCCCTGAGACTGACTCAAATTTTCATATCTAGCACAGAGCTTCTCCCTAATTTTCAGTCCCACATGTCTTTTGTGCTTAAGCGAACTCACCTTGGAAGTCCTACCAGCATCTCCAATTTCTCGTGTGCAGAGTTGAACAAATTATCTCCCTAATCCCCACCCCAAGTCTATCCTTCTTCCTATATTCCCTAATTTGTTAATGTTGTCACTTTACCCATCCACCCCCCCATTCTTCCCTTTCTCTCACCAAGTCCTGTTTGATGCCACTTCCCTGACTCTTGAATCAGTCCTCCATGCTTCCTGCTCTCTTTGTTTGTTTGTATGCATCACTTTTACGGGTGCTGAGGAACCTGTGATTTTTTTTAAAACAAATATGATTATGATCCTTCCTTAAAATCATCCAATTCTTTTCATTGAATCTATTCAGGACAAAAATTGGTAGATTCCAAATTCACTTTGTAAATTTGAGACCTCCCAGCCTCAGGTCCTGCCATTTCATACGTATGCCTCCCTCTTCTGCTTTACTCAGGATTGACCACAGCTTTTCTTGCTTTTATACCTTTACATCCGTCATTCCTTCTCTTTCCTCTCTCTTGTCCACCCGCCTAAAATTTGCTTATGAGTATCTTTCAAGATTCTGCCCAGCGGTGTCACCTCTGGGAAATTTTCCCTAACATTTCTCCTTATCCTCCATTTTGCTTTCATAGTCTCCCATCGTAGCACATGTTACACTGCTTTGTGGTTGCTTGTTGACGTGCCATATTTCATACTAGCCCTTGCTCCTTGAAGGTAAGAGGTGTCTTAATTTTGCAGCTACAGCTTAGCAAAACAGTTGAAACATAAGAAATTACACAATGGTTCTATGGTTTTCAAATTCCTTATATTATGTCTTCAAACAATGTAAAAAGCTAAAGGGGTCATTTTGATACTTATATGAGGTTCTTAAAGCAACCAAAGCTCAGAAATATTGGACTCTCATTTTTATGGGCAATATACATCATAATTAAGGTATCTTCTGGAGCCAAAGTGTTTATCCCATACCGAAAAAAATATAGAGCAGTCCAATTAGAAATGGTATATAGAATTAAGTATTTAAGTTCTGCCATTTTGTTTATTCAGCTTAAACTTTCTTGCTAAAGGCCAGAGGTTCCACCATAGAACTTGGTTTTCTTATTTTAAATTTAGTGATAACTTTGGAAGAGAAGCTGAATAATGTGTCAATGTTAGTTTTCACTTTTATAAATGACAGTTTCCTTAAAATATGTGTAGGATTTAGGGAGGACAGGCCTTCCCCTTTACCCTTGCAAATTACTTGAATGATTATAATGGTGCATGGTATGTAATTGTGCACTAAAACCCATTCACGTTATTTTTTTTAAGCATTATGCAGAAAATCAACCTTCACTGCGATTCAGGCTGTCATCACCGTCATCTTTTTTTCCTTTCCTTTTTTTTGCTTCTGGTGGCCTATATTAGGTTTTAGTAAACATGCTGCTCTGTCCTTGGGGGTCAACTGCAAGCAGTATTTTATCAGACCAAATACTGCTTTAATAACTCAAAAATCTCTGTTGCTCTTTGGAGACAGTACAAGTAACACTTAATGTAATTTTCTTTTTGCTGTTAGATTTTGCATTTGTGTGGGGTTTTTTTAAATGGCTATTTTATAGCAATCATCAGTGCTCTTAATTTTCTGGTCTTCATTGGTTCTGTCAGAATTCACAAGTACTGTCAGGTGAGCAAATCTGATAGAATACCAGCTTATTTGTTGGTGATGCTGCTTTTTAATCATAATTTGTTTAGTTAGAATAAAGGTTCATAGGTTGTGGGCAGACTTCATAAAATAAAAGGCAATATTTTTTATGTATAGCTGTATACCTTTGCTTTCTTATGGATTCCGCCTTTCTTTGTAATCAGTTTAATGTAGTCCTTTGCTCCTTGATTATTAAGTTAAGATACCTGTATTTTGGACTCAAAATATATTTATAAAAATAATGTATGCATATTGTGTAATGGCTATTAGCCAGAGTTCACAATGTCTTGTTTGTTGGAGAGAAAGCCCTGATATTTTATAGCCCAAATAGATTGTAGTTAATTAAAGCAATGGTGTCCTTCCAAAAGTGTGATTTTCTTGAAGGTTAAGATATATTTGTATTCTTGTTAACCATAAGAATATGTTTTTTGTAGCTCATGTTCAGTTGTTGGTTGAATGAATGAATTGAACCATGCCAAAAGGAATGAATAGCTACTAACGCCATCTATCATTTCTGTTTATAGGTATATTACCATTTAACGAAATCTTCTTGCCAGCAAATCTATGATAAAAAATATAAGCAAAAGAGGAAACTATAACTGTTATTTGTCAAGTGACAAACGTTTAATGTCAGAATGGCTCACCTAAAGCGACTAGTAAAATTACATCTTAAAAGACATTACCATAAAAAGTTCTGGAAGCTTGGTGCAGTAATTTTTTTCTTTGTAATGTTTTTGATTTTAATGCAACGAGAAGTAAGTGTTCAATATTCCAAAGAGGAATCAAGAATGGAAAGGAACATGAAAAACAAAAACAAGGTGTTTGATTTAATGCTGGAAGCAGTAAACAATATTAAAGATGCAATGCCAAAAATGCAAATAGGAGCACCTGTCAGACAAAGCATTGATGCTGGTGAGAAACCCTGTTTGCAAGGATATTACACAGCAGCAGAATTGAAACCCGTTCTTGACCGCCCACCTCAGGATTCTAATGCACCTGGTGCTTCTGGGAAAGCATTCAAGACAACCAATTTAAGTATCGAAGAGCAGAAGGAAAAAGAACTTGGAGAAGCAAAACACTGTTTTAATGCTTTTGCAAGTGACAGGATTTCTTTACACCGAGATCTTGGACCAGACACTCGACCTCCCGAGTACGTTGAAGAATATTCATTGTCTACTGTTTATCGTCCGGGTTTGCAGGGGCGGGCTATTACCTAAGGAAGCTGCTTGTTCTTTAGCACTCTGAGGCAAAATGTCAGCAAATACCATTTTTTTAATCTGTTTTAATTATTTGTTTGCTTATGATTTTTGAGGCGAGATGTCCAAATATAATTTTAGTGAGGCATTGTTGATGTGGAAAGCTTTTATCTTAGAAATTAGAAACTGAATTCTAGGTCTGACCTTTAAAGAACCACGAAGAAATTCCACTATTCTGACATGCTTTAGCCTTCTCATGTATTAAGGAGGAAATATGGGGCAGTATTTATGGGAAATGTGGGAGGTGGAGGAGTTGTTTCCATTCCTCTTTGTATTACTATAGAATAGAAATGTTAAAAAAAAAAAAAAAAAAAAAGGCGCCTAGATTTTAGAGCTGTTAGATAACAATATTTTATGAATTAAGTCACAGACTTGGTGGTTACTCTCTGTGCTGTAATTATATTTCAGAAAGCCCTGTGTTCTGTAACCTTTCTTTTAAGGGACAAGATTGTTATAATTACTAATTCAACTATGATGCCTTCTCTAGAGTTTTGTTGAATATGTTCTCTCCCTTTAGCTTCTGACAGGCCAACGTTGCTTTTTATTGTCAGTTTATTCACATGTTTATTTCTAGTGTACAGTATTTTGATTCAGATTTCCCCCAGATTCTACTATGCTGTTTGTCCTCAGTTAACCATTTTGTTACCGTTGAGGTAGTGTTCAAATGCTCTGTTTGAATTGAAATAGCTAAAATGAATTTCCAGTACTTTCAAACCATCTGTAGATTTGCTGAAAGTGCAAGGTGGACAAACTGGAAGCAAACAATGACTACATATTTTACTTTCTGATTATAATTATATTTAGAAATTAACCTGAAGAAAAGGACTTTTGTAGATTTTGTTCTGTTGTTTCACTCATATTTTTCTAGATTTATGATCTGGTCATAAATATCTGCTCCAACTGTGAGTCCCTCTGCATTAAAGTTGTATAGATTAGATTTCTGTTTTTCTATTCTAATCTGTGTGATTTAGGGTTAAGTTGCTCATCGATTTTAAAATGAATGTGTGAAGAAACAAGTGAATGTCTATAAAATATTCTAGCTGTTAATAACGTGGTACAGCTATTTTTTTTTTTCTATTAGTAGGTTAAAATACAGTGTTGCATTTTACTGATTTGGGAAGAGGTCTTCACCAGAAAGCAATCCACCTCACAAATCAAGACTTTTATTCTTTGACATGACAATCAATGTTAGCTGAAGATAAGCTTCCCCCCAGCCCCAATATAGCATTGAGAAGCTGCATTAACATTCAGTAATGTTAATATTCATTAAGCAAAAAAACAACTAAGCACATAAAGAACCCTTTTTGGTATAGGCATGGATACCTAGAACTGTGAAGAGTTGGTGAAGATTGAATATTTTCTTTATTATGTTTTTAATTTTTAAATACTTTCTTTTAAGTGTAGCCTATATCAGAAGGAAAACATTTTCTGAAGACTTGTTAATCTTTTCCATGCAATTAGAAATAGAGATCCAGTTTCTCCCAAAGCTAAATGGTCATGTGACTGATTAATTTAAGCACATTTCTGCATTCCAAATTTTTCAAATGGTTTGATTGGGAATATGCAGTGACTTTGATAAGTTATGTTAATTTCACTGCTTTAAATGCATGTGAAACAGTTTTTAAAGCACAAGTTTGACATGCTAATTGTTTAAAAATAAAGGGGGGTATGGGGTGGCTGGTTAGCTCAGTTGGTTAGAGTGTAGTTCTAATAGCACCAAGGTTGCCGGTTCAATTCCTTCATGGGCCACTGTGAGCTGCGCCCTCCTTAAAAAATAAATAAATAAATAAATAAAATCATTATTAAAAAAAGGGGGGTTATGAAATCATAGTATGAAATTTTATTACCACTTGCATTAATGACATAACATGACACTTATACTTGATATTAGTGGTTATCAATCAAGCAAATAAACCCTACCTTAAACCAAAGGAATGAATAGCAAGATTAAAATAATATTTTATTGGAGTGAATATTTGTGAAGTTTGATAGTTTAAATCTTAAAAAACCTTTTTGTGATTCTTGATTAATATTATACTAGTCACATGGCAAATAAATGTAGGGAAAGAAATTTTCTTTTAAATCCTCAAACTCCCTCCCCAGAATACTTACAAGACAGCAAATCGTAAGGAGTTTTTTGTTGTTGTTATTGTTAAAAAACAAAATATTATAATATGGAGTTTTTCATAATCTTTGCTTATAGTTTATGTTGGTTTATAAAACTTTCTGTCTTAAAAATTCAAGTTTATATTTAGACATTTGTTTCTGTGTAATTATGAGTTAAGAGCACATATGAATAGGTAGTTTGTGTTTGGACATTATTTTTAATTGGTAGTTCATCCAAAATTCATTTTAAAATAAATAATTTGCTTTCATCTAATAGTGAGGGTGAATGTGATTATTTGGCTTTGACTACGCAGGTATATTACACTTTGAAATCCTGAAGGCACTAGAGAGCAAAATCCCTTTTACTCAGAACCTTCTCCTTTTCCTGCTCAGTTGTGTTGACATCCTCTCAATACTTTATTCCCAATGTAACTTCTTTTCCACCATTACAAATAGGTATTCCACCCTGAAGACCTCCTCTCAGAAAAGAATCTAAAACAAATTTGTATTGAGGTCCGGCTATAAGAGTAATTAGGAGAGTTTGTAGGATTGGCAGCCCCAGGTCTCTAGTCCCAGACCGGAGGCTCTGGTTTTCCGTTGGCCCTGGTAGAGTAACGGAAGTGTTCTGGGCTCTCATCTCAATGAGTGAATGATTTGCTTCCTTATCTGTGTTAGAACAGCACTATATTTATAGTGCTTTTAGACTGTGTGGGAGAATTTTGTTGTCTAGAATTGTACAACTATTTATGGTTTTTAAGTGAACTTAAAGATACAGTTATTTTGTTTATTTATCTTTACCATAAACCACACATGTTTTATGTTCCAGGTCACTCTGTTTGGTTTTACAATGTTTTGAAACCCTCTCCTACATGTTATTTAATTTGATTCTCACCTCAACTCAGTAGGCCAAGGGACTGTGACCAGCTCCAGTCTCAAAGGCTGGAGGCTATACAGGTCCACCCACACCCCAGCACTTCATATAAAAATGAATTCAGGATCAATTTATAACTAATGTTTATAGCTGATGGGTAGTACCGCTAATCAGTCAAAAACTACTCACTGTCTCATTGTGTCTATTAGTGTTTCATGTAGCAACAGGAACACGGGACTTTTAATAGGGATATAGGACTTGTAATTTCTAAATACATTTTTTTTAAAAGAAATATTTAAAATGCTAGATCTCAATTAAACAATAGATTGAATTATTGGAGCAAAATCTGTAACACAACATGGCATATGGTATATGGTAGGAACTTAAGTTTTGCTGAATGATCAACATTGTGAGAAAAAAGATTATATATAGTAAACTATGTTTTCCCTTTTGGTTTGAACATAGACTAAGTAAATTAGTTAAATAAACTTGGAAAATATTACATACTTAGTAAAATATCTAATTTAAGATAATCTGTACAAAGATGAATATTCACTTAATAAAATTGTAGTTTTAAAAATTGTACAAAATAAGAAAAACGTATGATTTCTATAAGGAAGGAGAAAAACTCAGTTTTTATTTGAGCAATTGCAAGTATTTGCCATTTTTACAGGCATTTGTCTCACTTGGAGGTTATTTTCCTTATTTCAAATGTTATTTGTATTTAAAATTATATTGTTGAAAAAGTTTACAATAGCATATTTTAATCCTTGACATGTAATCCATATTAGTGGACATGATCTGTAGGTGAGTGGTCTGCTCGTAAAAAATTCTGTTTCGGTTTACTTATAGTTACATAGTGTTAAGACCATCTTACATAGTAAAAAACTTCACTAACATTTCTGTATTGATAAAAGTTAAATAAATATTAATAGTTTTAGTAATGGTACAGCCATGACATAAAGCAATAAAATTCTTAATTGTTCTTCTACTTTGACTTTCTCTAGATGTATTGAACAAAAATTTAAGCGCTGTCCTCCTCTGCCTACCACCAGTGTCATAATAGTTTTTCATAATGAAGCGTGGTCCACACTGCTTAGAACTGTCCACAGTGTGCTCTATTCTTCACCTGCCATACTGCTGAAGGAAATCATTTTGGTGGACGATGCTAGTGTAGATGGTAAGAAAACACATGCAAATTAGATTGTTTCCCAGGTAAATCCCTGTGGTGTTATCCAAAGTCTATTTGGTTATGTTGTATTCTCTGTATGCCATCTCAGAGCTTGGATGGTATAGATAGTGGATAGCAGTAGATTCCAAGAGGGTCTATGTTCAAATATTTTACATCTTAGAAATGTATGAAACACTGTTATTCGTAACACTGTAGTCCTCCATGTGTGACTTTTGTTGTAAGGCCTAGTGGTTAAGAGCACAGACTTGAGCCTTGAGTCAGGCTGCCTTGGTTTAAATCCCAGGTCTGGTTCTAACCAGCTATGCAACTGGGGCAGGTTATGTAACCCCCTATGCTTCAGTTTCTTTATCTGTAAAAAGGGAAAAATGCCATATTTCATCAAATTTATTATATGATATGTCATTAGTTTATATACCACTAGAATATAAAACCCTCACGCCAATTAAACTAAGATGCCATTGATTATAAGATGTATCCAATTGTGCAGCTTGGAATTGAGGAGATACATAAATAGTACATGATTCTCAGGGTTGTTTTGAAGATTAAGTGAGTTAATGTAAATGACATACAATTAATTAATAATATAAATGAGGCATTCAAAATCACTAATAAGTCACCACATCTTATTTTAATTTGGCTCTTTTAAATTTTCCAATATTGTTTACAAAGTTAGCCAAATTCTTTAATTAATTGCCACTTAAAATTATAAGTCAATAGTCAGTAAATTACATATTTTACCTTGAAATCACAAGTCTAATCTGACAAATACTCTAATTTGCTAAATTTTCAAACATTACAAGCATTTTAAATACCAAACAGGTATTTTCAGTGATTACAAAATTTATTCCTGAATGAGCCCAAGTTTGGAGCCAGACTCCTTAAGGTCAAAATCCAGCTCTAGCACTAATGAGCTTTTTACACCTCTGTAAAATGGAGTTAATACTCTTTCATCAAATTTAAAGCAACATCTACTATAAAATAAACCATTACTTCTAGTAAGCCTTCAGTTAAGAAACTTCTATTTTTTAATTGCACAAAATTAATAAAATTAAAGGAAATCAGAATGAAAAATATCAATTCATAAACTTTCTGTTTCACTCATTTTAATCTTTTGCTTTTTAAATTACTGCCTTAATAAATATAGAATGTTTACCTAATTTATATATCCATGTCAGAAATCCAGTTTTAAGATCTGACATTTTCATGAAATATGAGTACCCCATTTCTTTTACCTTCAAAACTTAATTTTTAATGATAATTATGGACTAGATGTATTTTACTTAACCATTCACCTTTATTCACCTCATATTGTTACTATACATTGCACTGCAATGAATGTCCTTGTGCTTATGTTATTTTCCTTCTTTTGAGTTAAAAATTTGGATAAGTTAGAAGTAGGACAGCTTGATCAAAGGGTATGAATATTTGTATAGTTCTTTATAGCTATTTACAATAGATTTGAAACAGCTTTCTTGGTGAGGGGTATCTTTGCATACGAGTGTAATATGCCTTATTGAGTCAGGTAAAAAGCTGTTTAGTAAATACCCAGTATGGAAAATGTGTCCCTAGTTCTGTGAATAACTTGTGAAGTAAAAACCATAGTCCCTGATTTCAACTGGCTTAGGGAAAAGCAGCATAAATATGTGGATAATCAAGTAAGAAAGACATAGTGAAATCCCAAAACAAAAGGTAACCAACATTGTCAGAGCACAGGCCTTGTGCTTGGTGCTGTGTTAAATGCTTCCTTTGTGCAGTAATCTCTCATTTTATCCTCCCAACAATTCCCTGTGAGGGTAAAGTCTGTCATCCCCATCTTATAGATAAACTGAGTTACAAAAAGGTGAAATAACTTTCCCAAAGTCACACAGCTAAAAATAATGGTGCTATAAGTTGAACCCACCAGGTCTGATTTTATAGCTTTGTGCTCTTAACCTTACAAAAATTGGGGTGTGGATGGGGACTAAATTTAGGAGGCAGATAAGAATTTATAGGAAGTTCAGGTATGGGTAAAGGAAACAATTTCTTAAATTCAAACAATGGAACAATTTATTGACGGGATCTAGTGACTCCATTAAAAAAAAATCCCCATTAAGACCTTTGAAATGTTTTTATTTCGTAAGTTTCTATTTTACAAGTCTATGATTAAAGCAGAAATATCCATAATTATATTTTTAAGACAAATTACAATCCTGCTTGTCTTTCAGATAATTAATTCTGAGGTACATAGAAGATGTTTGAAAAAGTTAACCTATTACTCAGAGACAACAATGTTTAGATTTGTTTTTCCACAGAAGTTTTTCCTGGGCTGTCACTTCCTATATGAATATTTAGGTTTTGAATAAGCAAGTCTCTCATGTGCACTACTGGAGAATTTTAAAAACATACATTCACAGATAAAGCCATCTGCATTTGCTTCTGAAATCTGGCAAACATCTTCCCAAATCTTACTGAGGCTGTGTTATGGGTCCAAGAAGCCCACTGGAGGAACTGTATTATATACTCAATAAGAAGTAAAAAATTTAATGGTGAAAAAGTAGGATTAAGATATTGTTTAAAAATGTGAACAACACTTGACTGACTTGATTAATGTGTTTCCTTTTACTTACTGTCTTAACTCTTGCTTATAATGTATCTCATCCAAAATGGAATATTGAATATCTTAAATTATACATCTATTACTAAAAATTTGCCTGTTTTTAGCTTCATTCCTGATTTATATGCTCCTTTCTTCTTTCATATTTTTATTGGAAAAAATTCTGTGTCAGGAGACTCCAAAGCTTTCGAAAATTTTCTGCTGAGTCTTTATAGAAATATACCCAAACTGCTATAGCCCTGGACTTTCTTATTTGCTTTTTTCTCAACATTTTGGTCTCAAATTATTTTGACCACTGCCTAAGTAACAGAGAATCCTTTTGATACTCAGCAGTTTTCTTTAAATTTCCAAATTAAATATCAATTTTAAAAATCATCAAATCTTTTTGGCCAAATTTAGTTTCTTTTACTCCCTTAATTTTGTCAGACCTCTAAATGAATCTTAACTCCTGGGGTCCACTCCATTTGAAATTTCTCATTTCCCCCCAAATCAGTCACATTTATTGATATGGCATGTACAGGCTAAGTATGTGTTATGATGTTATATGTTACAATATTTCAGAAGTTAATATTTGCATGTATAGCTTTTTTTTTCAATAATGAGTTAAAGATATAATTTTGATCTTAATGAAAGAATGTGTGTAACTGCTGAGATTATGAATATGAAGGTATTATTGCCCTGTGGTTTCATTATTAGCTTTTATATGTCATACATGAAAATAAACTTGAGTTAATCCTGATTTTTTTCTTACAGAGTACCTACATGATAAACTAGAGGAATATATAAAACAATTTTCTATAGTAAAAATAGTCAGACAAAGAGAGAGAAAAGGTCTGATCACTGCGCGGTTGCTAGGAGCAACAGTAGCAACAGCTGAAACGCTCACATTTTTAGATGCTCACTGTAAGTATATATGTATAGATATAGTTGTAACATTTTTCTTCCCCTACCCCCTGATTTAAAAGGTAAGGAAGCCTTTTCTGAATGCCTAATTGCATTTTCTTTAACATCATTTTCAGCTGGTGATTATAGGCCAAGCAGATTACACTTCTGCTAGGAACTTCCTTTCACTTATGCAGATTTCTTACCTACTCTATGATTAAGGCTCCTCGGCTTTAATGTCTTTCAGAGACCAGCTTTCCCTGTGAGTTATCCTTGCCTGAGATTTTTTTCAGCTGCTTGTTCTGTCAAAAAGAAAAACATTTTTAAATGAGTGACAGTTTTGTTTGTTTAAATTTGATCAACCCTATCATTAAACTTTGTCCCTGTACTGACACTTTTAAGTTGTGTATTTCATTTCTTTTTCTTTTTTCTCAAAGATTCGCACACTCCTTCTTGTGCCAAGTTAGGGGTTCCCCCTCCTAACTTTTTCTGGTATCTCTCCCATGAACACTGTCAGTTTTTGTTTCTGCTGGGTTTTTTCCTTTTGTATTTTAATGTAATTTTTCAATGTCAATGATTTCAAATAAAGTATCTGTAAGGTATTTTTAGAGTCAATGTTTAATACACACGTTAGGTATTACTAAAATGCCACTTAGTCCCTTTAGCTCTAAGTTTAGTAAATTTTACTTTTTGTATGAGTGTTTAATTTGAATTGGCCAACCCTTGGTTATGTATGACCCCGCAAATGGTTACCCGCGTACCTTAATTGTCACAGAAGGGCTTTTGGGTTTGTCAGAATCTTTTTAGAGCTAACACATCTAGTATTCTGTTAATATCAGGCACTTAAAAACTGAAGAGAGATCTGAAGGTAATCCAAAAGAAGTGATTTTAAAAGGAAGTGATCTGTTTTCCAGTATTCCCTCTCGTGGTCCAAAATTACAGTACTACCGGACTTGGCATTCTTTCCCTTTAAGCGAATGTGTTTGATGTTCCTCCTGTGCCATGACTGCCAAACTCCTCTTGATGGGGAGCCCTGAGTAGGACTACACACACTGGAATCTCCGGAATTCTGTGTGTTACGTGAGACAGCTTGGCCTGTGACCAGGGCCCCGAACTTTAGTGGCATTCCTTTGCCCCACTTGCCAGTATAACTGGGTCAGGTTTGAATGGTCCTTCTCCATTCCAGAATATTCTGACTCCTTATTTTCTCCAAAGATCCAGTCAGAGAAGTGAAGACTTTGATTACTACACTTACTCTGGTAGCCGAGTTTAAGTAAATCAGAACACTTTGGGGGCTAGGTGGTATGGATCAACAAAACGTCATCTTTGATTCATGACCCATAAAGAAAAATACATCATCTAAAACTTAAATACACCAGTATCATTTTGCTTCCCTTCTAAGGTAAAACAAAACAAAACAAACAAAAAAAGATAGATTTCCCATCATCTATAGGGAAATTTTCCTGACAATGCTGAATCTTGCTTTACATTTTTCATCCTACCCTTATCTCATCACAAGAAACCTTTAAGAAATCTCCCCTATATAAATGTTCACAATACAAATGACTGTTCTTCTCATTTCTCTGTAAACCCACTTCCAAGAAACAAATGGAAGAAACCCTCAATGTTTTCATAGACTTAATAAAAATTGTGTTCCTTCCAGGTGAGTGTTTCTATGGTTGGTTAGAACCTTTGTTGGCCAGAATAGCTGAGAACTACACTGCCGTTGTGAGTCCAGATATTGCATCTATAGACATGAACACATTTGAATTCAACAAACCTTCTCCTTATGGAAGTAACCATAACCGTGGAAATTTTGACTGGAGCCTTTCGTTTGGCTGGGAATCACTTCCCGATCATGAGAGGCAAAGAAGGAAAGATGAAACCTACCCAATTAAGTAAGATGATTGCTCTCAAAGTCTTATACATAGTACAATTATTTGAATATGTATGCAGGCTTTGCTTTTTACGGTAATTGCCTCCAAGATAATTCACCCTAACAAAATAAAGAACACAAACATTCTATATGTAGGGAGTAGAGATGTCATTTATTTATGTACTTACAAAGGATGTTACTGAGTTAAGAAGTAGAAATAGGTGAGCTCTTATGTCTTCATAATCATTATTTAAGAATCTTTAAGCTTGGTTAGAAGACACTTAATAATTTTGCTTTGTGGGGAAGGGATGCTTAAAGTACTCACCCCACAACTTGACTTTGAAGATAGCATTTTCAGTTTTTATTAATCTCTATAAAACCTTTGAAATTGTGATCTCTCTTTAATGTTTGTGAATTTGATTGAGTTGCTCTTTAAATATGTGTTTTCTTATTTGGTTTTTCTAACAAAAGTTTGACAATGGATTATTTTTCAGGACACCCACTTTTGCAGGAGGCCTTTTTTCCATATCAAAAGACTATTTTGAATATATTGGAACTTACGATGAAGAAATGGAAATCTGGGGAGGTGAAAATATAGAAATGTCTTTCAGAGTAAGTTCATAAATATAGCGTACATATTAAACAATGAAATACATTTTTTGTTCTAATTGGCTGATACAGATTACCAGCATGTGTGCAATCTTTAATTTTTGTGCTTTCTAAAATTTAATTGCTAGAAATTTTGGAATAAGGACATTTCCTTTTAAAATGTAACTTAATATATTTGTTTATTGCTGCCAATGTAACGAGGAATCAGTTAAACGCCTGTGTCCAGGCAATAACACCAATTAATGCACTTGTAGCTACTGAATTCCAGCCAAGATAAATATAATTAAATCTAGTGCTTCAGGAAATAAGTTCATTGTCAAGGGAGTCAGAATGGAAAAACATTTATGTATAATTTTAAAGGATATTGAACTTAACTCTTTGGATTAAAAGAGAGTTTTTTTTCCCCATATACATATTAAAAGTTAATATGAGAAACGAAATAAAGGGTTTGGATGGTCTCCACATTTACTTATTTGACTGTATGAATTCATTTTCTGCAATGACTTTGTCATTCATTTTTTCATCCCTTAGGCTGGAATGCAGTAGAAAAATAACTGAAGTAGGAGTTAGAAGATTTAAGTTTTTGGCCTTGGCTCCAACATATAATGGCAGTGATGATCTTAGCCAAGTTTGAACTGCTTAAGGGCAGGGGTCTTATTTTATTCATTTCTGTATCCCGAACCCCTAGCACATGTTAGACCTCAAGCACAGTTTGTTAAATTGGACATATTACTCAGTTTTCTCATTTGTTTAAAAAAGAAGAAGAGAGAGAGAGAATATGATCACTTGCCCTAATACTAGCATATAGTATTATACATGACTTAATTTTAGATTTTTTGCTTAGTGATTATTTATGGCCGAACTGATTGTCAAGCTATTTAAGTGAGTAGGTATTGATGTAATGATTTGCCATTTTATTTAGAGTTAATGCTAGTAAGTTTTTTTGACTCTCTAGGTATGAGTTCTTTTTTTTCTTTTTTCTTTTTTATGATGATCAACTACTTTACAAATGTAATAGATTTTACTTTGGCATTAATGACTATCTGGAATTGTTTTCTTGACTAAAATATTGAATATGAAAGGGGTAAATGGAGTGTGGGTCCACTTACTCCAAGACTGCTAGTTCATGCCACGGGAAAGAGACTGTTCAAGTGGAATAATCATGTAAGTTGTGTAACAAAATGGAAGTCAAATGCAGAACAGCCTTTGGTTTTCTGTGTATATTAGAGGGCTTGCATAATTGTTTGCAAAACGAAATTTGGGGATTCATTTTTATGAAAGATCTGGAATCACTATTTTATTAAATTTCTGAACATATACTTTTGTTGACTTTCGTGTTTATACCATTTAATAAAATTAGTTTTTATATTTAAGAACTTAAGTTGAGCTGGCAGGGGACAGAGAGTATTTGTGAAGTTGTGATAAACCTCTTTTCTATAGTTTGCTCTTATTAATATCTTAAAGGTGAACTTAAAAGCAACACTTTGATTTTTTAAAAATACTGTAAATTTAAACAAATATCATTAATTATCAGGTGTGGCAATGTGGTGGGCAGTTGGAGATTATGCCTTGCTCTGTTGTTGGACATGTTTTTCGCAGCAAAAGCCCTCATACCTTTCCAAAAGGCACTCAGGTGATTGCTCGCAACCAGGTTCGCCTTGCAGAAGTCTGGATGGATGACTATAAGGAAATATTTTATAGGAGAAACACAGATGCAGCAAAAATTGTTAAACAAGTAAGTTAGAGCTAACTAATTCAATTACAGTAAAAACCCATGCCAAGTTCACAAGTTCTTTTACTTATTTGAGTCAACTCAAGTATGAAGCTATTTTTGAAACTGAGTTTTCTAACTCATAAAATACATAACTTATTGATGCCAGCTTTTTTTTTTTTAAGAAAAATTGACTAAACTTTTAAAAAATTTAGGCATTCTACTTGTCCTTTTTTAATATGCAAGTCATTTAGTTTTTGTAACTGCTTTGGTTCAGTATTTTTCTCAAAACAATAAGATTAAGTGGAACCATTTTTAACTGGTCTTACGTGATGTGTTTAATACCTAAAGAATGGTGCTATGCGGCTTTTTGAACTGGAGATAGATAAAATGTCAGAATGTAGCAGGAAACTGAGCCAGGAGTATCAAGGCTTTTCTTTCCTTTCTTCCTTTTTCCCTTCCCATCCCTCCCCCACCCCTCCCTGTCTCCCTTCCTTCCTTCTTTCTTTCTTTTCCTAGTTCTGGCTCTACTACTCACTTGGAAGGGCTACTTTGGCAAAGCCCCTTTGAGACTGTCAGTCAGGGATGGCGCTTCATGAGGTGGTTGAGATGTTGACTGGACATGAAACGTGTGCTCAACCAAGTCTCTTTCTTTGCTGTCTCAAGAGAGAGCAAATACTTGCCTATCTCCCAGAATAGCTGTGAAATAAGGAAATAAGTGCTAACAAATGTTTGGTACTGTTGTTATTACTGACCTGTCATAGATAAAAGCTCTGCAGAATCGTGATGCTTAATACATGAGAATTGACTTCCTATAGTTTTAATATTAGATGTGGTAAATAAACTCGACAGTTTTAAGAACATGCTTCAGTGTATGGCACCCAACTCTTTTTATAAGAAACAGTGCTGATTTGTGGGGAGTGGGCATATATTGGATTTAAAGGACATCAATATGTTGACTGGCATAAAGATCTGGTTACCTCTTTTCACCTTTCTTTGGTCTCCATGTAAGTAGGATGCAAAGTCAAAGCACTACTGGGTTAGGTTATCTTTTTTGCCTAAGGCCACCAAGACAAATTAGGCAGATTGTGTGCTGCCCAAGGGTACTGGGCTAAGCCGGCAAATGATCTCTAAATACAGTTTATGCTCTCCTGTCAACCACAGGGGGCAAGTCAGCCAACAAACCCCATTTTTACCCTAGGGCAAAGGGATCTATATTGTAAAATGCATAAGGTAACCAGAAGTCCGTTAGGTTGCATATTTTTTGCTGACACGTGGGTTTGAGACTGAAGTTTGCAGAGAAAATATTTTCTGCAGTTGAACTAACAAGCTTGAGTGTGTATCTTTTCATATATTTCGGTACCAAATATAATTTGTCTTTAACATTTTGCCTACAGACTAAACACTTTTCCAGTTTAATAATGCTTTTTTAAAAAAATGGTTTCCTTAGTCCCTTAAAATAAAGGAAAACAAAATGCAATTCATTAAAAACTTGCCTTTTTCTACCAATACATTGTTATTGTTAAGATACCATTAGAGTAAGCAACACCCCTAAGACTAGAAAAAATTATTCCCAACTGTGTTGTTTTTTTGCAGTCTTGACTAAAGAAGAGATATAAATTCCATTATGTGTTGGCACTGTTTCTCTATACCTTCTTTCTCACACCTCATTTTACCGATCATTTTGGGGTATAAAATTGGGACCAATTTTGAATGCTCCCAACTACCACTTCTTTGCCCATTCCATTTTGCTAGAGAACTTTGTCCCATGGGGCAGGTTTGTGGCACAAAGGAAGGATAAAATAACACTAGGTCAGCACCACAGTGGTACTTGACTCTCTTTGAAGCCAGAAATGAGCAGGTAGGTATACTTGTTGCTTGATGAATGGTGAATGCGGTTAAATTTCACCTTGCATTTCCCTGAGGAAAAAAATTTTTAATGCCTAAAGATAAGTACAAATAGTATCATTTGAAGTATTTTATCAGTGCTGTTTTGATTAAGGCTTCCCTTTCCTTCTCATCTTTCTCCAGAAATCATTTGGTGATCTTTCAAAAAGATTTGAAATAAAGCACCGCCTTCAATGTAAAAATTTTACGTGGTATCTGAACAATATTTATCCAGAAGTATATGTGCCAGACCTTAATCCTGTTATATCTGGATATGTGAGTATTTTCCTGTTCCTTTTTACTTGGTATACTCCTTGCCACCAGCATTTATGTGGTTCAGGGGAAATGGCTGAAATACTTTCTGGTTTATTGCTTTTGAGATTTTACTTTATTATTATTTACACTATTTCTTGAAATTGATTGAAGAAATATATAAACCACATAGATTTATTTTTTTTTAAAGTTTGTAATTTGAAAATTTTCCTTTAGATTAAAAGTTTTGGTCAGCCTTTATGTCTGGATGTTGGAGAAAATAATCAAGGAGGGAAGCCCTTAATTTTGTATACGTGCCATGGACTTGGGGGAAACCAGGTAAGCACTGCATTAGAAATCCTCCCTTCTCATTAGCACTTACAAATGCAAGTAAGTTGTATGTTTTTCAGAAGTCCTAAATCAGTGTTATAGTCAGGTAAACTGGTGTGTGAATGTTTTTAGATTAAGTTTGGCAATTTATATTGAAGTTACAGAGTACTTTATTTTGCTTTCACTGTGGCTCTGCAAATAATTTGAAGTTGTTTACCCATTCATTAGAAAGGCAAATGAGAAAATATTAGAATAATGCCATCTGAAATAAAAATGGGATCTTTTTTGCGGATTTTGATGTGTGTCAATATTGGCATGGTGATTTTGCAAAATTATACATAAAGGGTATATTTAACTGGATTCTATAGCAAATTACAGTTGTTAACACCAAAAGAGCAGCATTATATGTTTTTTGTTGTTGTTGCTGTTTTTTAATTTATTGGGGAATATTAGGGAACAGTGTGTTTTTCCAGGGCCCATCAACTCCAAGTCATTTTCCTTCAATCCAGTTGTGGAGGGCGCAGCTCATTGGCCCATGTGGGAATTGAACCAGCAATGCTGTTGCTCAGAGCTTGCACTCTAACCAACTGAGCCATCTGGCTGCCCTGCATTATAAGTTGTTTTTGTAGTCCACAGTAAATGTTCTAAAAAAAAAAAAAAAAAGGTATGATCTTGATTCTCCTTGATTGATGATGTCTCTGCTTATCATGCCTCTTTGTTTTACCAATTAAGATTCAAATGTCACTACTATTTGTCCTACTATGGGTAGAGAACATATTAAAATATTGTTTCTAGTTTTTAGATTCCTTGCCTTGCCTTTTGCAAGTTAATTCCAGGAATGAAAAGACTCTTTCTCTCATTTATTCATTCAGCAAATTCACTGAGTGACCCCTGCATGCCAGATACTCTGCTGGGTTCAAGCACTTATATTCTAACTCCTTCAGGAAATCTGTATTTCAAAACCAGCAGTTACAGTCAGGATGAAAAGGTCTGGGATAAGGCATTCAGAGTGCTCTGGGGGTGTAGAGAAGGGAATATGAATTAGACGAGGTACCCATACATTTTTCTGGGAAAGATGACATTTCAAAACATGTTTGAATTAGTAAGGTGACTACTGGGAATGAGACTGGAATGAGAAGAGTGTGATGAAAGGTGTACTGATGAGAGGAGCTGGTATGTCTTTTTTTGGTGGAATTGTAGGTATTTGGGTACAGAGTCCAAGATGTATATGGAGGATTTTCACAATATTAAATATTCCTGATGTCTTATTTTAACTGGATGGGACATTGATGATGTTAGGGTTGTTGTTTTTTCCTTGTTTTTTATTTATTTATTTTTTAAAAGATTTTATTGGGAAGGGGGAACAGGACTTTATTGGGGAACAATGTGTACTTCCAGGACTTTTTTCCAAGTCATGTTGTTGTCCTTTCAATCTTAGTTGTGGGGGGTGCCATTCAGCTTCAAGTTGTTGTCCTTTCAGTCTTAGTTGTAGAGGGTGCAGCTCAGCTCCAGGTCCAGTTGCCATTGCTAGTTGCAGGGGGCACTGCCCACCATCCCTTGCGGGACTCGAGGAACTGAACTGACAACCTTGTAGTTGAGAGCCCACTGGCCCATGTGGGAATTGAACCGGCAGCCTTCGGAGTTAGGAGCACTGAGCTCCAACCGCCTGAGCCACCGGGCTGTCCCTTTGATGATGTTTGTTTTAAGAAGAAAGGGTCAGCTTATCTCCTGGTCCATCATCTTCTATGTTTTTTCCTACTCATTAACCTCAGTTTAATCTAATTCCAATCCTTACTCACTCAAATCAACCAATTCACTGGGGCAGATTGCAAAAGTGCCCAGAAGCCACAGCTACTGAACAGGATTCATCACTGAATGGTTAAGGTGTGATTCTGAAATGGGATGAAGATACACACACACATACACACACACACACACACACACACACACACACACACACATATACATGCATGCATGCATGCACGCTCATGTGTGTACATATATCGTGTTTCCCCTAAAATAAGACCTAGCCAGACCATCAGCTCTAATGCGTCTTTTGGGGCAAAAATTAATATAAGACCTGGTCTTATTTTAATATAAGACCGGGTATAATATAATATAATATAATGTAATATAATAATATAATATAATATATAATACTGGGTCTTATATTAACTTTTGCTCCAAAAGACACATTAGAACTGATAGTCTGGCTAGGTCTTATTTTCGGGGAAACATGGTATATACATATTTTTTAACATTTCCTTTCCCTCTATATATTAGAAGAAAAAAATATATAAATAATTGTGTTCTTTTGGAAACAGTAAAAATTAAGTAAAAAGTAAAAGTAAAAATTAAGATTTCGAGCAATGAGAAATATTTACTTATTTGTAATATCACTTATCACTAGATGTAAATGCTTATACATTTCTTTCAGGATTTCTCTAGCATTACATTTGTTTTATCATAAAAGTTGAAGATATGTTTTATACATTATTTTATCTGTTTTTCTCTTATCGTTGCCTAAAGATGTTTCTTATAGTTTTGTCTCTAATATAATTTTTAAGTTATAAGTAGACTATAGCTGTCTTTCAGATATGTGGGGGTGAAGAAAGAATTAATATATCCTTTCAACAAATATTTGTTTAGAGCCTGTAATGCAACGTGCACTGTTAATAGTAGGGAAAAGGATAAAGTCCCTGATCTTCTGGAGCTAGTGTTCTAGAAGGACGGGAAAAAAATAGACATGTAATTTTGGGTATGAAGAAAAATAAAACTGGATAGGGGTATGGTGTGCGTGTGTGTGTTGGGGGGTGGGAGGTGTTTCCAAGTTTCAGGAAGCCCTCTTTGGGAAGGTGCCCTTAGAGAGGAGACCTGAAGGAGTTGGGAGAGGAAGGATGTTCCAGCAGGAGAGCATCCTGGCACAGGGCAGGTGAGGCCAGAGCCCCGTGGCAGGTACCTGGAACACGCAGAAAGCCAGTGTGACTCGAGCAGAGTGGTCTAGGAAGGGAAGAGTGGGAAATGAGGTCAGAGACACAGGTTAGTGGCAGGTCACATAGACTTTGCAGGCCTCGTTAAGGCACTTGGGTTTCATTTTGAATATGACAGAAGCCATCTGACGGTTTAGGGCAAGAGAATAATATTTTCCAATTTATATTTAAGAAGAGAACTCTGGCTTCTATCACCCTAGCACAGCCATGCGACTTGCACTCTTGTAGTGAAAAAGACAAGGTCCCTCCATTTTATTTTGGTCTATTGCCTTTAAATTTTATTTTCAATCAAGCATTGCGCTTAAACCACTTTGCAGATTTTAGTTCCTTGAGTGCTAAACGTTTTTGAGATAGTAGCTAACTTGATCATTTCCTCACACTCCTTTTAACTGTTTTGACAGATAACGATATTTTCAGAACATAAAACTCCATTGTGACAGTATTTGTAAACCAAGTAAAAATAAGTATTTTGATAATGTGACAAAATTGATGGTAAACTGGTGCAATGCAGGCTGTCATTATGGCTTTTTAACACAATGCTTTGCTTCTTCCACTTTCCCTTCGGATTATTTGTCCTGGTTCTGAGTTACACGTTTCTCCAATATCCTCAGCTATTTGTTGCCTAAGTATCTTCAACTATCGTCCGTTCCTTATCATGTCCCTTTTAATGATTTAAAAAAATAATAATATGAGTAAAATAAAATACTGGGCAGCCTTTCTTACCATCTTTGAGATCCTAAGGTTTATTTTTCTTAAAGAAGTATAGCCAGAGTGCTGTTTTCATGCTCTAAACCCATTTTCTTTCAAAGTCCTATCTTGTAGAACTATCAGTTATAAAAATGACCGACATGATATTTGTGGAAGGAAGTAAATTACGCATGAGACTGAGACCAGGGGAGCGCAGGATTAATTCAGCTAATGTTTGTAGAGTGTCTACTGTAATACATAGAAAGGGTATAGAACAGTCTCTGCCTAGCACATAACAGGGTCTCAATAAATATTAGTGTTAAGACTAATTATTTATTTATTGAAAATCAATTATGTTCACTTATTTTATCTTTGGTATGTCAACATTATGAAATACTTGATTTGTAATGAATGTTATTACTAGATACACTGTACCTTTGGTCTCTGGTGCAGCCAGAGAGCTACACACCCACTTCCAATAGCATGCAGTGAAAGATCTCCAGTGGACTATGGGAACCTGGAAAAGGGTGTCATTTTGTGCAGTAGGAAAAATTCAGGGAGAACTAAAAAAGGAAGGTAATATGTGAATTGGCCTTTGAAGGATGAAAAGGAGTTAACTAAGCAGAGATGAAAGATATTCCAGGCAGAGCACAGCAAAGAATTATGGATATACATGTTCTGTGTGGGTAGAATTGTGTGAAAGGAGCATACTATATAATTGGGGCAATGGTGGATAAAAGATTGACCAGGGAAGATTTCATGTACCATTTAAGGAGTATGGGCTTTATCTTCACTACAGTAGTGACGCACTTAAGCAAGGGAGGTAGGAGGTCAAATACATGTTATAAAAGTCTAGCAGTGAGTTTAAGCAGAGTGAGTTTCCAATTACTCAGGCAGTAGAGTGAATTGAAGTACAGCAGCAGAAATTGGAGATCACTGGAGGTGTTGCAGTGGAGATTTTGAGTGCCTGAACAAGAGAAGTGAGGATATGGAAGTAAGGATGAGTGGGGATGGTAAAAAAATTTAAAGAAAATTCAGTAGGAGTAAGGGAATAGTTAATCAGAAATGTGGGGAGAAACATCAATCGTAGTAACAATAGCTAAAATGTATTGGATACCTACCATGTACCAGTTACTGTTGTGGTTTGCATGTACTATGGGGTAGGAGCTATTAACTTACCAGTTACCCATCTTACAGGCAATGAAACTGAGATATGGAGATAAACCCCTTTTAAATGTTCCTAGTTTGAATTAAATGAAAATGCCAGTAATTGAGATGAATAAGAGAGAAGGAACATTTGTGGGGAGGAAGAGGACAGTTAATGTGCTTGCTAGAGCTTTCCAGGCCCTTTTTTATGGAGTACCTGTCCGAGCCTCCATCCTACCTGATAACTTCCAATTTCTAATATGGGGAAGAATATAATAACTTCTTAATTAAGTAGTTACCTGCTAGTAGTAGGCTGGAGAAAAGTTATAGTATCTTCTATCATAAAAACTCACTTTATGTTCTGATACATATTTTTACTGTATTATTTTGTTGAAGTAGACATGACTTCATTGTTCATTAAGTTGCTCTTTTTTTTTTTTTTTTTTAATTGGGCTGTTATTTTGCAACTAAGCATATAGGGTGCTTTTGTCAGTAACATTCTTTATTTCACAGTACTTTGAATACTCTGCTCAACATGAAATTCGGCATAACATCCAGAAGGAATTGTGCCTCCATGCTGCTCAAGGTCTCGTTCAGCTGAAGGCGTGTACCTACAAAGGTCACAAGACAGTTGCCACTGGAGAACAAATATGGGAGATTCATAAGGTACCTCAGTGCACTTAATTCACCCCTTTATGTAATTACTATTTTCAATAGCTCTGATTGCTTATTTGGGAAAATGTGTGAAGCATATTGTATTAATGTTATCCATGTGAAGTTCTTAGCCTTTGTTAGCTTTGTTATATTTGTCTCCCTATGTGATAAAAGATAATATACTATGAATTAAATATTCTTAGGAACAAATTAATTGTAAATTGCTTACTTACAACATGGTTTATGCAGATCAGCACTTCTGTGAATTATTAATAATAGTTGTCCATATTTATCTTTTTAAAGTTTCTTATAATGCTTCTGTAATAGGCATACTTTTTTCCTGGCAGAGAGAAAAGAAAATCACTATTTTTTTCTTACCTAAAGTGCTTAATTCTTTCCTTCCCTACTTTAGTAATTTGTGTGTGTGTGTGTGTGTGTGTGTGTGTGTGTGTGTGTGTGTGTGTGAATCTAGAACTGAGATAACACATGAAAGGTGTTTTCTGTTTAGAAGTATGTTTTAGGGCTTAGCTGGACCCTAGTAATTCTTACCTGAAAGTTCTTTTGTGCAATACAAGAACACTCTATGGCTGACAATTTGTTTAAAGATTTTGTCACTTATGGATATGTTAACGGAATGTTTCTTGTTTGAAAACTTGATTGAGATCTTGCTCTGTATACCTGTGTTCATTTATTTAATACCTTCTGTAGTGGCATAAATAGTGTTGTTTATACCAGAAACCGACAAGATTTTATCAGACATAGTTGATCTTAGAAAGATCACAAGTTAAGAATGATGCCGTTTTGGTGTGCAGGTCTCCCTTTAGCTTCTATGAGACCATAAAGTAGTTTTTGTATTTATCAGTTAACTATGAGTCTTGAAACTTAATGTCTGTTGTGTTTCCTTTTATTCTAGGATCAACTTCTATATAATCCATTCTTTAAAATGTGCCTTTCAGCAAATGGAGAGCATCCAAGCTTAGTGTCATGCAATCCATCAGATCTACTCCAAAAATGGATTTTTAGCCAAACTGATTAAGTGTTCCTTAAAATTAAGGAGTTGAAAAAGGAGATTTTCTTCTCATAAAACTGTGACTAGGCATACACTGTAATTTTTGAAAATTATGCAAAAGCAGCTAATTGTAACTTATTCCAAGTGCATTTTTCTTATTTATATCTTACAATATCTATGTAGCATTGCTACAGAAATCCCTTGTTTCCATTTCAAAGCACAATAACTAATAATACCAAAGACTATTTTGAAATGTCCAGATGTAGGGGAAGAGATGTTTACAGTATGATGAAAATAATTTTCCAAGTAAAGTGATGTTTGTGTGTTTTGTACACTTGACGATATGCATAGTGTCATTCACATACTCACGACTTAAAATATTCTAGTTTTTTGGGGGGAGGGAGAAAGATTTGATACTGTATTTTTTTAACTACATAGAAATGGATCAATGAGGGTCAAACATTGGCCTTTGTGTACAAACCAGGAAATTTTTATAGATCTAGAACTTATTATATGAAAATGCAGGTAAACTCTTTTTACCTTTTGTTTACTTATCTGTCAAATGTTTCCTTAAACGTGAAGTGAAATTAATAAGCAGAAGACTATTTTTAACACTTCAATTTCTTGGCAAATTTTAAAATATTTTTTAGTCTGAAGCCCACTTGACTTGAAGCACTTAAGTCTTCCTGAAAAGACTTTTCTTAAGTAACTATACTGTGTGTTTTCCCAAAGCAATTAAAAAACACTATAAATTACTATCTGTTGAAAAAGTGTCTTCTTCCTTTCTGCCAGTCTTTTTTCTTACCAAAATTCATGAATCTTGAATGTTTGTGAAATTGAATTTTAAATGCAGAATACTTGACTCATTTAAAGCTAAATTTGATTTGCTATTGATTCAATTTGTTATTGTTCAATTAATAAATTGTCTTTGTAATGAATTTTTTTCACCAAAAATCCTTATTTCTCTCTATGTGGAAAACACAATAAAACAAATCCTTATCACTATTGTAATTATTTGGTTTAAGTATTTTTCTCTTTTGGATAAAATACACAATTGATAATAGATGGGGGAAGCATGAATTTTGTACTGAATTTCTAAGCACTGATTGTAGATCCATCAGATATTTCTTAAGGAAAATCTCACACATTTGATACTCATGGCATAAAAAATGGAGAATGGAGAAGATTCTGTGTTAGATATTTAGAAAACTTTATATTAATTTTGATAACTTTCCTTGAGCATCTGATAGAGTAATTTTTTTTTTTTTTTAAGTGGTGCTTGCTTAGGAAATTTAACACTACTTTCTTTCTGGTCATTTCATATATAGATTTCTTGTATTCTTATTTAAGAAGTAAAGTATGATTGGCTTCATATTTTAAACCTGGCAGAATCTTAGTTTTACAAAAGAAAATATTTTTAAATGATTAGTCCCATCTTCTCATTATTTGTAACGTGAAATTGAATTTTTTTTTTAATCCTGCTTTTAACTTATTACAATGCCAACTTTCATTTCAATTCAAGTACCGTTTGTTGTGTGTCTAACTTTGGACAGAAGTTAAGATAGGCAAAGTAACACTCATATTGCCTTTGACTTAGGTCTTACGGAGCAAATAGAAAGACAATTTTGAAATAGCATAATGAGTGGTATTATGATATGTTTTATGGTGCAGATGACAGCTCAGTATTCATATTTTATATTTCTTTAGTGAACCAAGGTATTTCTTTATTACTGTGGTTAATACTAATATGTATTGTGAAATACACACTAGTGCTGACTTACATGGACAATTTCTGTTTCTCAGTTTCTTATTCTAGAGCGAATATTGCTCTTATAATTTGTTATATCTCACAATACAGAAATAAATAAAACAATCCTCAAAGATATTTTATAAATTAACTTGAGTAAAACGTATTTAAAAGAATAAAAATGAGTGCCCTCTGTGTATTAGTCATGTGTTGTCATGTCAAGAGCCAACCAAAATTTGTTTAGATTAATTCGGTTGATTTTATTATGGCTGTGTTACATGCATTAAAGGGAGAGTTCTTTTTACCTGATTTGGGAGCCTCAGGCTATTGCTCAAGTATCATATAACTCCTTTCATTAGGGATTTGTCCTTTGGGGTGAGGGTAGTGCTAACAGGAAGCTATTTATGAAGCCTGGTTGACATCCACCTGACATATTTGAATGTACTCAAGTGTGAAATTGTGGAACTCTTGCTCAGTTTGAAGCTACCATGACACATGCTGCAGGAGACCTGGCATGTTGCCTGCCTTCCAGAGGCCCAAGTCCCAAGAACTTGGTAAGCTACACTGCCGAACCTGCTAGGGTCAGCCTGACGGGTGGGCTCGCTGAGAAGCTGGATGTGATCACACAATTACCACAGGAGAAAATAAGCAGTACACTAACGTCTCCTGTTACTACAACCAGTGGTGAAGAACTTGTAAGTTTTTATGGTTACCAGATAATTGACCTTACTGTTGCTGGACATTTAATTAAATGCTATGTAAACCATAAAAATATAAGAGCAAAAAGGTTCAGGGAGCTGTTCTTTCTGAGAAAACAAGATTGAATGCTTAGGGTAAACTAGAACAAAGTTAAATTGTTTTCTAAAATGTTGCTAACTTTTATGTGAATGAGAATAGCAAAAGATAGGGAAAACAAAAATCTAGGGAGATTCTGTGCTTAAGTTCACAGTACACTTTAAAGAAAACAAGACAAAGTATCTTTACACGATGCATTTTTAGTGTGGTTTGTGCAGGAAAGATGTTGCATAATTCTCATAAACCAATTCATACTCAAATAAAGGGCCTTGACCTTAGAACAGAATATTTGTGAAGGATTTAATATACATGCAAATGTAGGATTGTGTGTGTGTGGGTGTGTGTGTGTTAAAAATAGTTGATATATAGCTTCATTTTTATAGCTTTCTGTTTTAAGTACTTTTTTCAAATCGTCATTCAACTCTCAGCCCAACTGCATTGGAGAAGAGTTTTCTCCTCCACACTTAGAGTCACTATTGTTCTCTAATCTTCAACAACTCTAGTCTTCAACAATATTTAGGAAATATTATTGTTTAGTTTTTGTGATTGTAGTAGACATCAGGGACTAATGATATAGAAAATGGTCCCTATCTTCAACAAGTTTAAAGTCTAATAATATGGTCATCAATGAATTATTATAATTATGCTATTTTGGAGAGGCACAGTCCATGATGGAGTCAGCACTGTCAGTCTCTGGTGAGTCCATTGCCAGGAGCTAGAGGAGAAAACAGATGCCCCATATTCTAGACCTAAATGATGATAGTAATGGTTGTCAAACTATACTGTGCATACCTGGGGATATTATTCAAATGCAGATTCTGATTAATCAAGCCTGGAGTGGAATCTATGATTCTGTATTTCTCATAAGTTCTTGGATGATGCCAAAGCTGCTGGTCCTAGAACCACACTTCAAGTAGAAAGACTGCCCATTGAACCAATGCCCTAGGGTTCTTTAAGACTACCATGACAATTTCCATCGTGCCTCACATCCCTAATTACTTCAGACACCACCACAAGTCAATACACTCTATTATCCTTTATTGCCATTATGGTTCCCTGGAAACTACTACATCCTTTGTATATCCCTAACTTCATCAATTCCTCTAACCCACCTCCAAGCACCTTGTACTCTGCCATCTCTTACTCCTGTTCTTTGATCAGAAAACTCCCTTATATCAACAACCTGGACTCTGATCGTGCAATTCCTCATCTTGCCTTAATTGAAGGTGGACATCTAAAGATACCCTATGCTATATGGATATATCATCCTCCACCCCTTCTTGCTGTGAATCTATAGGTCATTTCTCTCAATTCCCTTCATTCATTGACTGACTACTTTAGTTTTTGTTTGACTTTGTTTCTTTATATCCCTACCTCTTACATCGTCGTGTGTGACTTTCCTATCCATACAGATGACACCAGCCTCCTGGGCTCATTACTTGACCAGTACATTTCCTTTACTCTGCCACATACTCCCTTGTCATCACTAGTAACCATTTCTTCTCTGACAGCTTGATCACTCATAAACTGTCTGACTACCACCTCCTGTCCTTCTAACTCATTTTATATTAGTTCTTTACCTGTTTGAGACATTCAGACCATGGATCTTGTTACTTATTCACTATCATTCTTCTCTAGTCCACACTTGTCTCCTGATCTAGAATGGTTTCAGTATTTTGTCTTTATATTTATTTTCTATCACTGTCAATTCACCTGTCCTTTTCTCCATGATGTTTACCTGAAAATCTTCAGATCCTGGATAAAGCAAAATACTTGAAAAATATTTGTATCCTCTACCCCTGCACACACACAGTTGCTCTGGGATGACATCTTCACCATCATTCTGGCGATACCACTTTGCCTCTCTCTTTCCCATGCTGGGTCTCCAGTCTTGTGGATTCTGTGTTGCTCTTTCTTGGTTTTCTTACGCATGCAATAACTTTTGGGGGAAGGGTTCAGGATTTATACATTTTTTAAAAAGCTTTATATCTAGAAATACCTTAACTCTACCCTGGTCATGTATCCCTGACACTTAACAGGTTAGCTGAGTGTAAATTTCTTGGTTAGAAATCATTTTATTCAGCATTTTAGAGGTGTTGTGCCCTTTTAATTTCCATTATTGAAAATTCCCATGCATTTTGTATTTTGATCCTTTCTTAATATCCTTATTTTTCTCTCTCAAAACATATGCCGCCTGTTTGCCCCAATGTTCTGAAATTTCACAGTGACTATTATTACTATGTATTTTGCTGTGCTCTTTAAATACTTCTGTCTTTCAATTCTGAGAAATTTTCCAAATATTTCTTCATTTTATTTCTTTTATATTCTCAGTTTCTTCCTAGAATTCCTATTATATCAGTCTCCTAATATATTGACACTCTAATATATTTGGAAGGGTACTTTTCTCACCTATATTCTACCTCTTTTTTTTTTTCGTACAAGACTCCTGTCCTCCACTGTGCTTGGTGTTCCCTGTTCTAGAGACCCTCTCTGTTTTACCCTCTCCAGTGAGTGAATCTCTAGGCATCTGCTTGGATGTGGAAGAGGACCTAGAGGCCTGAAGGGTAAATAGACTTTTAGCCAGTCCTCCTTTCCCAACTCCATTTACCCCTTAATTCCAGAGGCACCTGGTGCCACCAGTTCTTGATCCTTCCAGTGGTTGCGCAGTGCAAAATGGATTACTGCTCTGCTGTCTTCACTGTTGATTTTAGATTAACCTTCCTCCATTCTGAACACTCATTACTAATTGATTTACTTTCAAAACTCCAAAATTTTGTCCTCCAATCTCTCCTACTCTTTTGCCCCATGGATTTATGAACTTTCCTCTGTATTTTTACTGTTAGTTTCATGGGATTTGGGAAGGAACCAGGAGGAAATGAGGGTCAACTATTCTTAATGGAAAACTTCCATTCATTCTTCAATGACCTCCAATCTGTCTTCTGTCACTAACAACTTCCAAGTTACCAAATCCATATCCCTTTTTCTGTCCTCATATGTCTAACTAAGTTCTGCAACATTTGAAATTATTGACTACAACCTCATTTAAAATTTTTTGAAACTCTCTTCTCTCTGGGCTACTATGACATTAGAAACTTCTATCTCTAGTCCCATTGCTCTTCTCCAAACCATTATATCTCACACAGAATAAGATGGTGTCTTAACTAATTTCCCTGCTTCTTTGTCATTTATTTAGCTGATTTTTTTTCACAGCAACTAAAGTTAGATTCTTACATTAAAAACCAAACAAACAACAAGAAAAAAAATATATTGATCCCTTAGTTGTGTGATCTTCCAAGGGTGCTCGTTGTTTTTAGAATAAAATTCATGCTCCTGATTACAGCCTATGAGACCCTAGGTGATTCAGTCTTTGTCTATTTCTCCTGCCGCATCTATGACCATTTTTTTTCTGGTTCACTGTACTTCAGATACAGCAGTTGTGCCTTCTATTTGTCTCATGTCGAGCTTGTTCTTGCTTCAGAGCCTATGTTTTCTTCGTCTGAATGCTCTTCATATCTTTTACATGTTTCAGGTCTCAGCTCAAATAACATTCTCAGAAGAGACCACCCTTTATAAAGTAACTCAGTCACTACTGCATCACCCTGTTTATTTTCTTTATTACATTTACCACTACCTGAAATTATTGTTTTATTTTATGAGTGAACTTGTCTTTTGCCTTCACTAAAATGTCAGCTTCATGAGGGCAAGGTAAGAAACACTGAAATCCATGTCACATTACAATTTAGGCAAGTCAGTACATCTTCTATATAAAACAATTGTTGTTATTTTTTTCAAGAATACTTAAACACAGAATAAGTGCCAGTGGAGAAGGGCTATGAGCATAGGAAAGGAGGATAAAGAGGAAAAATGAACAACAAAAAGATTTTTCTTGGACTAACAAGATAGATCCGAATTTTTAAGAAAGCTTGATAGGAAAAATTTTCTGAGTCTATATATTACTTCTTCAAAAGATATTTTACAGAGGGCACAGACTTATTATAAAATCCTGTAATATAAAAATAGTGGAATCACAAAATAAAAGTACTAATTCACATAGCAAAGAGCAAATCTATGAAACTCATTACCTAAAGAATTTATGTAGATGGACATTTTGAGTAGATATAAATAAGACTAAATTGATGGCTAATATATTCATAATTGATCAGAAAAAGTAGGACGTTTCGCATGTCCCCGAGCTTTTAGAGTGACACAGAAGATGACAGAATTTCCCCAAATATATCCCTTGAATACTATATCAGTCATGCCAGAACATTGCTTTGAATGTTAGCTGTGAGAGTATGTTTCCACAGTGTATTTCACACAAAGACACTCTCCCGCATAATAATAGTACCATCCAAAATCAGATAATATTGATACAACACTACCAACCAATCTATTGCAAAGACTTCATTCAAATATTCCTAACTGTTCCAATATATCTTTTTCCTTTCCAGGATTCAGTCCAGGATTATGTATCACATTTACTTCTCATATTTCTTTAGTCTCCTTTAATCTGAAGCAGCTCCATAGTCTTTCCCTGACTTTCATGTAGCTTACAGTTTTAGAGTATAAAGAATGTCAATCAACCTAGGGCCATGTGATATTTTCTTATATCGAGATTCAGGCCATTGATCAGGAATTGCACAGAAATGATACTGTATTCATAGTATTATATCAGAAGTCCTTCAGTGTTATTTCTTCCTACCAGTAGAGATGTTATCCATGATAATCTATTCAGGATGGTGCCTGCCAGATTCAAGGCCACCATTTTTCCATTTGTAGGTAATAAGTATTTTGTTAAGACATACTCTCAGATTAGCAAACATAATTCTTCCTCAAACTCCTACCCACTGGTTAGCGTTCCTTCTACATTAATTCCTTGGCATTATCCTTCAAGGAAAAGCTTTCACTTCTTATTTATTCATTTATTTATTCATTTATGCATATATTCATTCATTCTGGCCTGATGGATTCCTATTTCGTCCAATGGGTTATAACCTCGTTACTATCTTTGTTTATCTCGATGTATCAGTTGTCCCCAAATTGGCCATTCAAGGCTCTTTAAGCTAATTCCTGTTAGGTTTTTTAGCATATCTGTATCACTCTGTGAGCATTTCTGCACTTTCTGACTCATTTTATACTTTCCTTGACCCAGCCTTGGAATCAAACATTTCTTCATGGATGCTGGTTCCTTCTTGTGGAGGAATTTAGAAATCAAGGTTGATCTGGGTGCTCCGCGTGCTCATTGCTGCTAGGGTATCATTGCTTCTAGACCCTCTTGGCAGACAGAAATGTTTATATTTATATGTTATCTAATTATATATCTGTACACACATCTCTATTACTGCCTCTCTCTCTCTCTCTCTCTCTCTCTCTCTCTCTCTCTCTCTCTCTCTCTCTCTCTCTCTGATTACAATCCAGTACTTTGACCTTCTCTATTTCCATCTTTATAAAGCCCTTTCTGACAGTGAGCAACCTGGCTTCCATTATCTTCAATCTATTTATTTATTTACTCAATCCCCTTATGTAACTAATTTCTTGACTATGCCATCAGCCTTCTTGGCCTCTGGTCTCACCATCATCACCTCAGCCCCTAGCAATGCCATTTTTTCCCTGTCCTCCTAACCTCCTCAGCCCCCAGCCACCTCCAAGAGAAGAGAAAGAAAAAAAAGAGAGAAGAGGAAACAACCTCTATTTTTTTTTATAAACACTTCTTAAAACTGAGAAAAAGAATTATTTGAAGCCAAACTAGACCACTTGTGTTTTTGACCAAATTTTACTGGTTTCACTGTAGTTAAGAATAGGAAAAATACAGTGAATGTATTTGTCATGCGGGGTATCAGGTGGGGTCGCTGCTCCCGCTCCCCGCACAAGAACGCAGGATATGGTGAGGCCAAAAAGGAACACCCACGGAGTCATAGGTAGGGGAGTCATACCACTATGGTCTCACTGGAGGCTGGGTTCACACAACGTGCGACCTGCTGTCCGCTTTACTGCCAACTGACCGACTCTCCTCCACTCTCCTCCACTCTCCTTGACTCCCCAACGTAGCCGCGGCAGTTATATTAGTGGCCAATGGCTCAATGGTTATAGCTGACGGCTATCTACTACCCGAGCCAGCACCTTTCCACATAAGGCCGAGAGCCTGGAAACTGCTCTCTGGGGCTCTGTCCCCACAGTATTTTAAAAGCGGAAGTCATAAGGGGCATTTTGATAACTTTGTAAAACTTCCACATATGAAAACTAGGAAAAACACTTGCAAAATGTGTATCCATTTTCTATTGCTGCAATAACAAATTACCACAGACTTGGTGGCTTAAAAACAGCACACATTTATTACCTTACAGTTCTGGAGATCCGAAATCCGAAATGGGTCTCACTGGGCAAAAGTCAAGCAGCTGGCAGGGCTGTGTTCCTTCTGGAAACTCTAGGGGGGAATTTATATCCTTGCCTTTTCCAGCCTCTAGAGGCCACCCACATTCTTTGATTTGTGGCTTTATTCCTCTATCACTGAAACGAGCAGTGTAGCATCTTCAAATCTCTCTCTGACTCCGATCCCTCCTGTCTATCTCTTCCACTTTTAAGAATCTTTATAATTACACTTAGTTCACTGGATAATCCAAGATAGTTTCCCTATTTAAGGTCAGTTAATTAGCAACTGTACTTCCATCTGCAACCTTAATTCCAATTTGCCATGTAAAATAACATACCGTGTTACCCCGAAAATAAGACCGGGTCTTATATTAATTTTTGCTCCAAAAGACACATTAGGGCTTATGTTCAGGGGATGTCATCCTGTAAAATCATGCTGGGGCTTATTTTTCAGATACGTCTTAATTTTGGGGAAAGATGGCATTCAGAGGCTCTTGGGACTAGGATGTGAACATTTTGGGGAGGGCATTTTTCTGCCTGCCACAATATAATACAGACAAAAGGTTAACATCTGTCCTGAAGGCAGCCTGCGGAGTCTCTGCTCCCGTGCCCCACATAAGAACGCAGGATATGGCTAGGCCAAAAAGGAACACCCACAGAGCCATGGGTAGGGGAGTTATACCACTATATTCTCGCTGGCAGCTGGGTTGGAGAAACAGGAAGCAGGAGCCACACTGTTCACAACTCTCACTGCACTGTTTGCAGGCTCAGCCACCATCTTCCTGCTAGGCCCCCAATTTTTCTGCTAGCGTAGCCACGGCAGTTATATTAGTGGCCAGTGGCTCACTGGTTACAGCTGACGGCCAACTAGCCACAGCTGATGGCCATCCAATCACAGTTGATGACCATTTACTACCTGAGCCAGCACCTTTCCACGTGAGGCCGAGAGCCTGGAAACTGCTTTCTGGGGCTCTGTCCCCACAACATATTTGATTATATGAATAAATCTAACAAATAAAAAGAATAATAACACTAACAGATGAATAAACAAATATTTGCAATTGATAAAAGTAAAAGTAGAAATGGCTGAAGACTTTGAAAAGGCTTACTTATACCAATAAAGAAATGCAAGCTAGAGAAAATATAAAAGACAAGTTTTCACTAATCAAATTGGCAGATTTTTTTTTTTTCCATAATTATGCTCAGTGTTGGTGAGGACTGAGAGAAAAGTACACCACCACATTGCTGGTGGAAATAGAAATTGGCATAAACTTTCTGGATGGCAGGTCAGCAATACGTATTAATGGCTTTAAAATTGTGCAAACCATTTGACTCAGCAATTCTATTTCCAGAAATTTATTCTAGAATAAAAAGAAAGGTATTTATACCATTTCAATTTAAGAATATTCAATAGTTATTTTGTGAAAGATTGGAACTATATAAATACTGTTGAAGGATATTACTTTAATGAATTTAAACATTATGAAATAGTATAATATTTATATATAAGCTTTTATGTATAAATATATATCTGGTATAAAAATAATGAAAAATATTCATGTCTTTAAAAATCATGGCTAGACCCTTCACAAATCCACTTCTCCCCATATAAATATTCACTTTTTAAAAATTTTGTGTTCATCTTCCTTTGTTTTTTATCATGATTTGCTACACATGTATAGATTCATATACAGACATTAAACATTATTGCTTTAGAAGTGTATTTACTGAGATGAGAAGACATCCAGGATATATTGAATGAAAAATATCTGGTTGAAAAAAATATATTCAGGTCAATCCCATTTTTGTAGAAAACATTAAATCTGGGAATGTATACAGCAATGTAACATGGTTAATTTCGGATGGTGATGTAATGTCTGATTATTTTGATATCTTCTTTTTACTAATTTTTATCTCACAGCTTAGTTAAAACGGTAAAGGCACTTATCTTCATAGAACTCTAAAGTTAGAAAAGATTATTTAAAAGGTAGAAGCATTTGTTTACCTGCTGTTCGCCTCCTAAATATAAAAGTAAAAACAATTTCTAGTTGTGTTATAAAACGCAGGAGATGATTAAATCATACTTGTATTTATTTAGTACAATACACATGTGTTTGGTTTTAGGGACAAATGAAAGTGGAAAATATTTTTTGTAACACCTTTATTTCATGTGCATCACTATGGAAAGGTCTTTTTACCTGTACAGATGACACAGTACCTTCAATAGGTGCATGAGATTTAACATGCCAAAAGCCAGGAGAGTGCAAGGAGAATACTCGGACACACTTTAACAGAACAGCTTCTCAAAATCCCTCATTCTTAGTAAGTTCAGGGTAACAAAACCACATGTTCTATATTATGATATTTAAATCTCGGTATTTAATTTTAATAAGGTTTATATACATTTATAAGTTCAACAAACATTTGATGACTTATTTAAATGAATAAAGGTATTATCCATTCCCCTCAAGGAGGTTCCAGCTCAATAAGGACGTGGGACAACTGAATAGATGATTACAGTTGGCGTAAGAGTCAGGGATAGAGGTTAGCACAGAATTCCAAGGGACTTAAAGGGGTGACCCTGCACACAGCAGTGCGCTGTGGGTGTGTGTGTGTCAGGGAAGTTTTACTGGAGACATGAGCGTGAGCTGTACTTTGAGGGACAACTCAGAGTAGCCAGGTGTCTGCCCTTTAGCTTCCCACCAGTAATATGGAGTTTATTCTTTGAATGGGGTAAAAGGTGATCTTTCACGGACTCTTGAGAACAGGGTGTGGGCTGTGGTCAACTTAGAAGCCGAGAAGGCAAAGCTGGCCCGTCTCCTGACCCTATCACTGCCAGGTGTGCAGCTCCAGACTCACATGCTAGATGCCCTGGCTCTGGCAATCCCACCTTCCAGCTCTGTTTCCTTCTGCTTCTATTAATGACTTTTGTAAACTCCCAGGGGAACTGAAGTCATTCTGTGATGGAAAGCCATTGCCCTCTTATTTTCTTCTGGGAGATGTCCCCTATCCTTGGCAATATGGATCTATTTCTTATACAGATAAGCTGGGGATAGCTACTGAGTTGTAAAAAAATGAAATGATGTGTTGTCAGAGGTACATCAGCAGTATTAAAACTAAAGAATAACAAAAATCTGAATTAACACAAAATTCAGGAATTGACACAAAAGTTGGGATAGTGGTTACCTTGGAATGTGGGACGGCAGGGATGGGATTGGGAGGGGACTCACAGGGACTGTCTGTGGTACATTCTATTAAGGTTGGTGCTCAGGTGTTCGCTTTATTATTCTTGAAAATGAAGATTTGTATTTTGTATAGTCTTCCCTTTGGGGGAATAATTTTAAGGAAAGATTCGGTGAAGAGGCAGGAGCATAAGGATGATGAGGAAATGAAAGGGTGTGGAGGTGGGCAGACTGATCACAAAGGTGATTGACCAAATTTTACTGATTTCACTGTAGTTGAGAATAGGAGAAATACAGTGAGTGTATTTTGAAAGCAGAAGTCATAAGGGGCATTTTGATAACTTTGGTTTGGTGGTTTGATAACTCTGATAAGGTGGTTTGCTTTGCTTACCATTAGTTTATTCTTATTTTCTCCAGAATTAGCCCTGTTGTCTCTAATTTGTCATAAAGCATTAATGGTAAATATTTGTTTATCTGTATAAGAGGCTTTGCTAAGCAAAATGCTTTGTGAGTTAGATGGAGAACTTAATAATACGTTAAAAGGGCCTACCGGATATGAAAGCTAAGCAACAAGCATTGAACAAATGCAGCTTGAAAGGATTTGCATTACGTTCCAGCCAGAGAGCATGTTCATTCAATGGAGTTATAAGGGAACCATGGGAATTGTGTGTTTATATAAAGTGCAAAGAGAGTTGCCATTGTTTCAGTTAGGAAAGACGTGGAGGAGGCAGGAATGCTGGAGCCATGTGACAGAAGCAGAAGAGTTTGCACTGGAGCAAAGAAAATGGTTCAGGATTTGAATGATTTGTGGTCCTGTTGCTATTTTGACTATCATGGAACGGGAGCTGCCGGCATGGTGAGCGCCATAAGCCTGCAGTGGATTGTTCAGGAATGCTCCACTGTGGCTTCCACCTCCTCTGGCAGTCCTCTCCCCAAACCACAAAACCCAAATGAATGTGTTTTGCTTCTAAATGGGCATGGCTTTGAATATGAAACCAAATTTTTTAGTTTGAGAAGAGTCAAGATTTTGATGGCATTTATACTTCTGGTCTTTATTTTTGAAGTGTTGCAGCAAGGATGAACTATCCTTGTCCATCTTACGTCTTTCCATAGTTAACCAAAAGGTGGACACCGTGATGCTAATCATGTTCATCACCTATTCTTGTCTACTTGTCACGTACTTTTAGATCTGTTTCTCTCAACAATGAAAGTGTGCCTGCCCCTTGGCATTCAAATTCACTCTGTGATGGGAGAAGAGGAAAAGTGACCAAAGTCCTATGAATCAATGTTAAGGGAAGGTAATTCAGTATCCTCTCACCTAACTCTGTTTTCTGCTTCCTTTTCTTAATGTTTTTGTTCCTTTTCATTGTCCTTCCACCTCCTCCCCATGTCCCAAGGTTCTCTTGGTCGTCTACCCTCACTCTAGCAAAAGGCCACGTTTGGAAAGTCTCTGATAAGTTCCTCCAAGAGAAGACTTGACTTAATGTATTACTCCCACCCTGTTGTTCATCACAGGAAACTTTTGTCTGCAGCAACTGGAGGGTGAAGGACACAATTATAAAAAGAAGTTTAAGCCATTGCTTAAATTGGCCCAAATAAAGATGTCAGTTTATTTCTTTTTCATACAAATTTTATCCAATTGTGGTAGAGGTAAAATGGATTTTTTTCATACTCTTTTACGTAGAAAATAATAGTACAAAGTCATCATATGAAGAGAGCATGCAGCTAAAAAAATACAGAGAAAACGTACTATAGATGCATGGTAGTTAATTAACAAAACATGTTATTTTTATTGATTTTGTGACAGTTATGGTATTTGTCAGCTTTTCAAAATTTACTTTTTGCGATTTAAATTCTTATCAGTGTTTACCTTTGTACTATATGTTCGTAACTTCATGTTTTATTTTCATAACAAGAATTCCCCACTAAAAGCTTCAGCTTCCATAGCACTTGGATCTGCCCTTAGTGCCCAAGAAAATGAACAACTGCAAATGTGAAACATGAACAGTAAATGAAGGAAACTTATTCCCATATCCACATAGGGAGATGAAACGTGGCTTCTCTTATCCTGTATTTATGGTGTTTCTGGCTCTCCTTTTTAACCCACGTTTTTATATTTCCTGCTATCATGTAGAACCATTTTTCCAAATCGTCAGGTTCATGTTACACTTACTCTTTGCAGAGCATCAGACAACCTCCTAATTCAGAACTGTGCTTTCTGATTGTTGGAAACCTGCCCAGTGAGCATTACCCTTGTACACCCATTTGATATAGTGCTTCCATGAACTGATGTTTAATAAATATTTAATAGGAAGTGTGCAGCTAAATTAGGTCAGCAGCTAAGGTGGGAGGGGAACTGTAGTTTTTTCATACTGGAGCAGCTTTGGATGTCGAAAAGCATTAGAAAGCAAGGCCATGACAGGAAAGACAAGAGTTATTGCCCTCTTTTTGTCAGGGAACTCCAGAAGCTGCTTCAAATTCCCAAGGAGTGGTTCCAGTCAACAGCAGCTCGAGTCTAATGCTGATCTGAAAGCCCGGGAGACAGGCATTATAACCTCCAGCCTGTGAACTTCAGAGGTTTCAAAACTCACCCAGCTGGCTGAGTGGATCCAAATCACTGGAACATTGAAGGACGTAGTTGTGAAGGGGCATCATTTCTGCAACTTACAGGAGGGAAAAATTGAAAGATAATATGAAAGATAAGGCAAAGACGGTAAAATTTAACATTTGGGGGATCCGGGTGAAAGGTATATGGACATTTTCTGTATCACTCTTGTAACTTTTATATAAATCTGAAATTATGTAAAAATAAAAACCACTACAAGAAAAACAGAACAAAACAATAACAAAATAACTGTGAATCTTCATATTGACCATACTTTTCCCCTTACTATCATGAAAACAGTGACACAAACAATTTAAGTAAAAGATTGGTTCCATCTCTTTACCTTCAGTATTACTGAAAACTGGGCAGTATTAAAGTTTTTTTCTTTTCTTTTCTTTTTTTTTTTTTTTTTGGTAACTTACATTATTTTAAATGCTGCTCATTTAAGAGAATTTGGACTGTCTGAATAAAGAGTCTTTAGGACTTGATAAATAGTTTCAAATTTCAAACAACATGGGTAATACAAGCTGCAGTACCCCTCAAGTTTGTTTGAAAAGTGGGATAAAGTTAGAGGCCCTGGCATTCCTGCCAAAAGCCCAATTTCATTGTTATTGTTGCTCTTTACTTTTTGATATTGCCTAAAAACAAGGTAGATTCCACTGAGACAGTAAAAGGGTGTTAAGTGAGATCAGACTTTCCTCCTAAATTTAGCTGAGAGTTTTGCACTGTGTTGAAGGAACAAGGGGTCTGTTTGCTGGGTAGAGGAGAGCCATGAATGTGGCAGGGCTGGCAACCGGTGGGACAGCTATGCGGGCACTGCAGGCCAGAGGAGAGGAGTGCAGAAAAGACCAAGATGCAAAACCATTTCCTTATGGTAGTCCCTGCATTTAGATAGGAACAGGAAACGCGCTTTCCCTTTGTTTCCTCCTTTCTCACCTCTTTTTGCCGGCTTCATTCCTTCTCCCCATGACCTTCTAGTTCCAGAACTTATGATCGCTCTATCTGACCTTGTTCTCGTGGTATGTTTAATATGCCGCACAAATCTAAAAGTGTATGAACCATTTTCACGATTTACTACATCTCCTAAAAGGTGTTTATGGGGTTCTAGCACCAAATTTAGCAGTGACTTTAGAAATAGACCATAAACTAAGAAATGCATTATGCGTTTTTACTTTTGAATCTAAACAACGTTCAGTTTTGCACAGACTCAGATTGGTAGAGCTCTAGAAGAGGAAAGCTGATCTTGGCTAGGAAACTGTAAATCTTAAGTTTCATGTCCCATATACAACAGCATGTCACTGTGTCCCCAGCAACATTTTGCCTGCCTCATGTGTGATCCAATAGGTCTTTAGCAGCTCGTTCATGCAGTCCTGATAAGAATTCCTATTATCTAGAATCATTTCTATCCCAACAGTCAACCCAACTGTATCCTGATTATTTTTTAAATATTTTTATTAAAATATAGCTAATGTACAATATTGTGTTTCAGGTTTACATAATAGTGATTCAACATTTATATACCTAAATAAGAGGTCACCATAAGTCCAGCAACCATCTGACACTGTACTAGGCTATCACAGTATTATTGACTATGTTCCCTATGCTGTACGTTACATCCCCATGACTTATTTGTTTTATAACTGGAAATTTGGACCTCTTATTCCCCTTCACATCCCCCCTGCTTTTAATTTATCAATTACAGTTGACATTCAGTACTATTTTATACTAATTTCAGATCTACAGCATAGTTAGACATTTGTATAATTTAAGAAGTGATCCCCCTGACTAGTCTAGTACTCCCCTGGCACTATACATAGTTATTACCATATTATTGACTATATTCACTATACTTTAGTTTACATCCCCATGACTATTTTGTAACTACCAATATGTACTTCTTAATTCCACCACCCTACCCCCTGTCACCCATTCCCAATCCTCCTCCTGTCAGGAAAGCATCAAAATGTTATCCGTGTCTATGAGTTTGTTAATGTTTTGTTTGTTTTGTTCTTTAGATTCTCCATATAAACAAACTCACCTTGCATCTGTCTCTCTCTGTCTGCATAATTCCTTCCAGGTCCATCCATGATGCAGTAGATAGCGAGAACCCATTCCCTTCCATGGCCAAGCAATACTCCACTGTATATATATACCACCTGCTCTTTATCCATTCTTCCATTAACGGACACCCAAGCTGCCTCCACGTCTTAGTCATTGTGAGCAATACTGTAATGAACATATAGTTGCACATGTTCCCTCAAAGTAGCACTTTGGGTTTCTTTGGATAATTACCCAGAAGTGGGATGACTGGGTCCTTCTTGTTATAGCCTTTGTTTGATAGTCTATTTTGTCTGGTAGAAGCATTGCTGCCACAGCTTTTTGTTCATTGTTTCCATTTTCATGAAATATCTTTTTCCATCCCTTTACTTTCAGTCTGTGTGTGTCTTTTTTTTTTTTTTTTTTTTTTAAAGATTTTATTGGGGAAGGGGAACAGGACTTTATTAGGGAACAGTGTGTACTTCCAGGACTTTTTTCCAAAGCAAGTTGTTCTCCTTTCAAGTCTTAGTTGTGGAGGGTGCAGCTCAGCCCCAGGTCCAGTTGCCGTTGCTAGTTGCAGGGGACGCAGCCCACCATCCCTTGCAGGAGTTGAACCGGCAACTTTGTGGTTGAGAGGACGCGCTCCAACCAACTGAGCCATCTGGGAGGCAGCTCAGCTCAAGGTGCTGTGTTCAATCTTAGTTGCAGGGGCAGAGCCCACCATCCCTTGCAGGACTCGGGGAATTGAACTGGCAACCTTGTGGTTGAGAGCCCACTGGCCCATGTGGGAATCGAATCGGCAGCCTTCGGAGTTAGGAGCATGGAGCTCTAACCGCCTGAGCCACGGGGCCGGCCTGTGTGTGTCTTTTGATCTGAAGTTAGTCTCTTACATGCAACCTATGTAATGGTCTTGTTTCCTTATTCATTTAGCCAATCTATCTTTTAATTGGAGCATTTAATCCATTTACATTGAAAGTAATTGTTGGTAGATATGTAATTATTGTCATTTTATAACTCATATTTTTTATCTTGTGTGTGTGTGTGTGTGTGTGTGTGTGTGTGTTAAAGAAGTCCCTCTAATATTCCTTGTAATACCGGTTTGGTGGTGAGGAACTACTTTAGGTTTTTCCTCTTGCTTGGGAAGCTCTTTATCTGCCTTTCCATTCTAAATTATAGCTTTTCTGGGTATAGTAATCTTGGTTGTAGGTCCTAACTTTTCATCACTTTGAGTATTTCCTGCTAATCCCTTCTGGCCTGCAAAGCTTCTGTTGAGAAATCAGCTGATAATCTTATGGGAGCGGCCTTGTAGGTAACTAACTGCTTTTCTCTTGCTGCTTTTAAGATTCTCTCTTTACCTTTAACTTTTGACATTTTAATTATGATGTGTCTTGGTGTGGGCCTCTTTGGGTTCACCTTGTGTGGGACTCTCTGCTTCCTAGGCTTGTATTTCCATTTCCTTCACCAGGTAAGGGAAGTTTTCCATCATTATTTCTTCAAATAGGTTTTCAATTCCTTGTTCTCTCTCTTCTTCTTCTGGTGCCCCTATGATGTGAATGCTGGTACACTTGTTGTCCCAGAGACCCTGTGGGGACAGAGCCAGGAGTGCAGTTTCCAGGCTCTCACCCTCACATGGAAAGGTGCTCACTCAGGTAGTAAATGGCCATTAACTGTGATTGGATGGCCATCAGCTGTGGCTAGTTGACCATCAGCTGTAACCAGTGAGCCATTGGCCACTAATATAACTGCTGTGGCTATGCTAGCCGAAAAAATGGGGGCTGGCAAGAAGATGGTGGCTGGCAAATGCAGATTGCAGTTAGCACGGTGGAGTGTGGGTTGTGGATTGCAGAGAAGTGGACAGTAGGTTGCGGATAGTGTGGCTCCTGCTTCCTGTGTCTCCAGCCCAGCTGCCAGCAAGACTATAGTGGTGTGACTCTCCTATCTGTGGCTCCGTGGGTGTTCCTTTTTGGCTTCATTATATCCTGTGTTCTTATGCGGGGAGCGGGACTAGAGACCCTGAATGCCACCCTGCAAGACAGACCCCTTAAACTCTCCTCATTTGGGGGGATTTTTTTTTTCTTTTTGCTGTTTTCAGTGCATGTTTTCTGCTACCTTATCTTCTAAATCGTTGATTCAGTCCTCTGCTTCATCTAAACTACTGCTGATTTCTTCAAATGTATTCTTCATTTCAGTTATTGTAGTCTTTATTTCTGACTGGTTCTTCTTTATGTCTTTATGTTTCCTATTTCCATTTTTATATTTCCTATCTCTTTGTTGAAGTTCTCCCTAAGATCATTGAGCATCCTTATAATCAGGTTTTGGAACTTTGCATCTGGTAGATTGCTTGTCTCCATTTCGTTTAGCTCTTTTTCTGGAGCTTGGTTCTGTTTTTTTGTGTGTGTTTTTTTTTTTAATTTAGGAAATGTTTCTTTGTCTCCCCATTTGGCTGCCTCCCTGTGTTTGTTTCTATGTAGAGCTGCTATGTCTCCCAGCCTTAGTAGAGTGGCCTTATGTCGTAGGTGTCCTGTGGGACCCAGTGGTGAAGTCTCCCTGGTCAACATAGCGGGGTGCTCCAGGTGTGTCCCTGTGTGAGTTGTGTGTGCCCTCCTGTTGTGGACACTTGATTGCTGTTTGCAAGTCAATAGGAGGTATTTACCCTCAGGCTGATTGGTTATGAGGACTGGCTTGTGATTGCAGTGGAGGAGCTTTTGTGTGGGGTCTGACCCTACAGAGCAGGGTTCGCTTTAAGGATATCTGGTGCAGGCCCAGTCTGTCCTTTGAGTGTGTCATCCTTGGAGGTGACTGGATGATGCTCCGGCCTAGTCTGAAGCTGTTCAGTGGGCCTGTCAGACGTACGGCCTCCTGGGAGGGAACCCACTGCAGGCCAAGTTCAGCTGCAGTCTGTGTCCCACTCAGGGCGACCTGGCATGAGTCACAAAGCATGGCTGCCACCCACACTGTCCTTAGAGACCAAGTTGTGAACCAAAGCCGGCTGTTGGTAGTTTAGGGCTTAGGACTGCTCAACCAGTGGTATGGGACAAACTGAAGCCAGATGCTGCTTACTTGGGGTTTGTGAATGTTAGAGAGATTTTAGGAAAGTCCACAGCATGAGCCAAGGCAGTCTGTTTATATGGAAAAGCCACTGGAAGCAGCTTGGTTGGGCCTTAAAGTTGGGTGGGGCCTTGTCTCAGGGAATCACTAGGGTGGGGCAGATGAAAAGTGATAGCCAGTTTAATGGAGACTTGGATATGACATTTGCTTGCATTTGCATGCAGGGTGGGGGTGGGCTCAACAGAGAAACAATGGCTGCCACCAGCTCCTCTCTTCAGGAGAAAGCTGCCCCTCCAGCCGTCACCCTGAAGCTAAACTATTCAGTTTATCCCTCTATGTCCCTGGTACCTTTCGAGCTGCTGCCTCAGCACTGGATCTCATAGCAAGTGAGTCCATCAGTGAGTAAGTCCAAGTGTGGTCCCTTTAAGAGGAGCACCTAGGAGTGCAGCCTCCCTCCATCTCACTCAGCCACAATCTCTGCTGATTTTCACAGCCAGAAGTTATGGAGACTTCTCTCCCCAGCACTGAAACCCTGGGCTGGGGAGGGGTGGGACCCTTCACCCCTCAGGGGGGGACCTCTGCAGCCAAGATATCCCTCCCAATTTTTAATGGTTGAACCCAGGTGTGGACCTAGCCTGTTCCGAGTCTCTGCCCCTCCTACCAATCTCAAGGTGGGTTCTTCTGTATGTCCTTGGTTGTAGGGCTTCGGTTCAGCTAGATTTCAGGCGATTCTCAATAATAGTGGTTCTGTTGTTTAGTTGTAATTGATGTGGTCCTGAAAGGAGGTGAACACAACATTTACCTGCTCCACTGTCTTGACCAGAAATATATTCTATTTTTAATATTCAGCTGTGAAAGGTTTTAGTCTTTCTGGGAAATAAAAGATACAATATCAATTTTCTAGACTTGGCCAATCACCAGATTCCTTGAGGAGTGAGTTAAGACACAGATCTGCAGGTTACTACCTGGAGGTCTGAAGTGAATTCTAGAACCTATATTTTCAGATAATATTACCATATCTAGCTAAGTTTGGGAAACAATGCCAATGGAAAGGGGAAATTGGAAAGTCTCCCAAATGGTACTGAATCTGCAAGTCACTCATACAGTTAAATAGCTTCATTAACTGGTATTCAAATAAATGATAAGCCTTAGTTTTTTCCCTAATGCCCTTTCTTTTTACATTTTTTTTTAAATCTAATTTCTCTTTCCCCCACCCACTCACAATAAATTTGTATGTGAAACAAACATTTAAAGAGAAGAAAAGCAGCTAACATGTATTGATCACCTATTGTAGGAAATGCAGTGCTAGATATAGCATTGTTTCTAAATCTCAAAACACTTCTGTAAGATTTGTATTATCGTCCCCATTTTCTCAGCATGGGAGAGGGGCTCAGATAAGTTCAACATCTCGTCCTGGGTTCTTCTGATGGTGGGTAGCATAGCTAGAATTTTGAATTTAGATATGTGTGACTACTAGATATGTGCTGTCAAAATGATGCTTCCGGGGAGCGATATGCACTCACACCCTGTCTTTTCTATCTGTGGTAGGTAAGAACTTTCCTTCTTCCTTCGACCAATCTTCCTTCGACCCATACTGCTTTCTGAGGATCAACAGCCATGAAAATTGAACCTCAGTTCCAATCTACTATGTGACAGGCACTGTGTCAGCATTTGTCATGCAACTATAAGAGGCAATGTCTTGTCCTCATGGAATTTAAATTTTTGTAAGGAAGAAATAATCAATAAGCAAACATATGAGAGATACCAGATAATGAGTATCATGAAAAATATGAAAAAAGGATAATGCAATTATCGCTTTCTAATTAGAAAGTGATTGACTGCCATGGATTGGATGGTTAAGCAAGGACTCTCAGAGATCTGATTCTCAAGAAGGAGGCAGCCGTTCAGCTATCTCTCCAAATTTCTTTAGAGCTGGGAGGTTGGTCTCGCCCCTCATTTGAAGCCCTAAGTTTGATTGCTGTGAAGGAATATATAGTGGGATTATAGTGGGACTGGTGACCTGAAACACACAAATCTATGAAAAGGGAAAAGATGCTGGCTAATTCTTGGGAAGTGTACCCCGGTTTCTAGATTCTTATATGAATTCAAGAGGCTGTGTTCTTTACAATAAAAAAAGACAAATAACCCTTTCTTTAACAGGTAAAGGATTTGAATAGATGTTTTTTCCAAAGAAGATATACAAATGGTCAATAAAACACAAGAAAAGATATTCAACATCATTATTCATCAGGGAAATGCAAATCAAAACCACAATGAGATACCACTGCACACCCACTAGGATGGATATACTTAAAACTAAAAATGAAAATAAGTGTTGGCCAGGATGTGGAGAAATTGGAATCCTTATATATTGCTGATTTGAATGTAAAACGGTGTCATCACTGAAACAGTGGGAAACGATACCTCAATAAGGTATACATATGAACCAAAAATACTACTCCTAAGTATATGCCAAATAGAATTAAAAACATATTTTCACACACACACACACACACACACACACACAAATTAGTGTACGAATGCTCATAGCACCATTATTCATATAACCTAAAAAGTGGAAACAATCCAAATATCCATCAGCTGATGAATGTATAAAAAACGTAGTGTATCCATACAATGGAATATTATTCGACCATAGAAATAAATGAGATTCTGATACATTCTACAACATGGATGAACCTTGAAAACATTAAGCTTAATAAAAAAAATAAAAAGTCATAAAAACCCACTTATTGGATGATATCATTTACATGAAATGGGCAAATCCATAGAGAGAGGAAATTAATTAGTGGTTTCCAGGGGCTGATTCGGGGTGGGGGTGGAGGTGGGAGGTGAGAAGAGAGAATGGGGAGTGTGTTAATGGTTGAAGGGTTTCTTTTGAAGTCAATGAAAATGTTCTGGAACTGGATAGTGGTGATTGTTGCACTACTCTATGAATACATTAAAAATTACTTTAAAATGGTGAATTGTATAGTTTGTGAGTTATAGCTCAATAATAAATATGTTTAAGAAGGTTGTGTTACTCTACTGAGATGTAAATATTGAGTTTGTCATCCATAAATCAAGTAACTGAGTTTTTAATTGTTGAACAAGCAAGATATCTATCTACACTAACAAAAACGAGTAATTAAAGTTCATTAGTTATTTATTATTAAAAAGCTGTTGAAATAATTAAGCGTAATTCCTATAGAAGTAGAACTTGAAAATCTAGGCACTTGACTTAGATTAAAGATCTTTAGTCATCCATTCCTGCCTCAGTTTTCCTTTATGGACCATCAACAAGCCCCAGAGGTAATCAGATCATCACATTGAGGAATAGACTGACTGTGGATGCTTCATCACGATCTCTAAAAAGCAGCTGTACTGACACCACAAGAGTTCAGAGGCCAGTGCTCATCTGATTCTGGATAGCTCAGGAAACGGCAGGACCTGACCTTGAATGAACCTTAACATTTAAGAATGTAAACACTTAAGGAAGAGGTAAGTATAAGTGCCAAGGTAGTAAAACAGAAATTATGGGGCTTATTCAGGGGGAAAGAATGTGCTGACTAGCTTGCTTTTTTCATAGGAGTGATCGGATAATGTGGGAAAGGTTGGACTAGATGGAGGAAGCAAGCTTGAATGCCAGGATAAAGAGATAGAAGGAAACTAAGAGAATTCCATTTTGTCCTGAACTTTCCCTAAGTTCCTGAGTGAAGTGGGGTAATTTACTTTTCACTCTCTGGGTTCCTTTTCTATAATGGGAGGCATTGAAGTTGATTTCTACCTAAAGTGTTTTATCTGAGTTAATGCTGTATTTCATGGATCACTGTATTAATTTCATATCATTGTTGTAACAAATTATCACAAATTTAGTGGCTTAAAACAATACAGATTTATTATTTTACAGTTCTAGAGGTCAGAAGTCTAAAATCAAGGTGTTGCACATCAGCATTCTTTCTGGAGGTTTCAGGAGATGATCTGAGAATCTGTTTCCTTGTCTTTTCCAACTTCTGGAGGCTGTCTGTATTCCTTGGCTTATGGCTCCTTCCTCCATCTTAAAGCACATCACTTCAACTACTGGTCCCATTGTCACATCCCCCCCACCCCCGGCCCCTGGTTGTTGTTTTTTTTACTTTGACCCTCTTGCCTCCCTCTTCTAAGCACCTTTGTAATTACACTGACCCACCTGGATAACCAGGGTAATCTTCCCATCTCAAGATCCTTAACTTAATCACATCTGCCAAGCCTCTTGTCATTTAAGCTAATTTATCACAGGTTCTGAAGATTACAACATGAACATCTTTGGGAGACCATTACTCAGCCTACTAAAACCACCTATTAACAGTTGCACTGGAATCCTTAAAATATACAGATTTCGAATGGGTCCCATTCTAGACGTTCAAGAGTAAGGTCCAGGAATATGCATTTTAGACAAGCTTCTCCAAGTTTGAGAATCACTGCTGTGAGAAAAGTCATGTCACTAAAGATTTTTGAGGATGAGTAGAGGAATGAATTTAGTAAAACAGTATTTTAATGTAAACTTTGAGCTCTTTAAAATCATGTGAGAGTTAAACTGTGTTTAGAGCTTGTGGGGACAGAGTCCCAGAGAGTAGTTTCCAGGCTCTCGACCTCATGTGGAAAGATGCTGGCTTGGGTAGTAGATGGCCATCAGCTGTGATCAGGTGGCCATCAGCTGTTACTGGTTAGCCATTAGCCACTGATATAACTGCCGTGGCTAGCTAAGTGGGGTTTTTGGTTGGCAGGGAGGCGGATGGCAGATGGTGGCTCCTGCTTCCTGTATCTCCAACCCAGCCACTAGTGAGAATATAGTGGTATGAACCCCCTATCCATGGCTCTGTGGGTGTTCCTTTTTGGCCTCACTATATCCTGCATTCTTATGTGGGGAGCTGGATCAGAGATCCTGCATTACACATGGTACAGCGAGCAGAGTGTGGTGTCAGCTGAAACTCTCTGAAAGGTCGTGGAGCAGCTTGTGCATATGAGAACTCAGTCTCGGGAAATACGTGAGGAGTGGCACCGGGAGCAGGAAACGCAATCTGCTTGGGAGAAACATGACCCCTCGGTGAATTGGTGGTCCACTCAAGCCTCCGGATGGCACGCCGTCCTGTTGGCCATGGCTACGGGGGTTGTGGACGTCTTGCACTGAGGCCACCACCCACTTGGATACCTGGTGCGGCAAGCAAGATTCCAGCCAGGTAAGAATGATGTCTGACTCTGGGCAGAAGGACATGTGGCCCCCACACAGTGTATGGTGTCGGGTGGCCACTGTTCGGAGTTGGATCCCTATGGAGTGGAGGGAGGATGAGGATGGTTCCCCAACCAGCATAGAAAAAGCCATGCAGCTGCCGGAGAGCTGGACCCCCTTGGAGGGGTAGGAAGACTTGTACAGTTCTCCAACCAGCATAGGCTGGAGAAACAAAAATCCTTGCAGCTGTGTGGGCTGGGAGGTGCTTGCTGGGGTAGCCCAGATGTGGGACTTGTAGTCCCAGGAGGAAACACTTGCTGAGTCCTTGGTGGAAGATGCGGGTGAGGTTAGGGTGGTCCCTCACCCCCAGGTTGGGGCGGACTTGGAGCCCTCGCCCTGTGGAGAGGGCACACATTGTGAGGTTAACGCGCAGCCCTGGTGAATGACTGTGGACTATGGGGAATTGCTTTCCTTCTCTGATTTGATGGACCGCTTAACTGTTTGCTTGGGAATGTACCACCATATAGTGGAACTGGTGGGTGTTTGCTTCCTGTGTCTTGCCCGGCCGCCAGCGAGACTGTAGTGCAGGAAGATCCCTTGTTGCGGTGCTGGCGGATATTTACTTCCTGTGTCTTGACCAGCTGCCGTTGAGAATATGTAAGCACTTTGGCTGTGCCCAGAAAGACTGGTGGTACCCTGAAAACCCTGGCTGTGCCCAGGAAGTCTGGCTGTGCCCAGAAAGATTGGCAGTACCCTGAGAAACCCTGGCTGTGCCCAGGAAGTTTGGCTATGCCCAGAAAGGCTGGAGGTAACCTGAGAACCCTGGCTGTGCCCAGGAGGTCTGTCTGCGCCCAGAAAGTAGGTGGACATCGAAGGACACCCTATGGGACATTACTTGAACTGGACTGAAACTTTTTCTTGTGAGTTGGGTTCCTGACACAGGGCCCCTGCGGAAGATACTTGTCAAGTAGATTGTGAGGCGAGACCCTGTAGGGGTGGAGTATGGGGACAGAGTCCCAGAGAGCAGTTTCCAGGTTCTCTATCTCATGTGGAAAGGTGCTGGCTCAGGTAGTAGATGGCCATCAGCTGTGATCAGTTGGCCATCAGCTATTATCAGTTAGCCATTAGCCACTAATATAACTGCCGTGGCTACGCAAATGGGGTTGTTGGTTGGCAGAGAAGCGTGGATTGCAGCTAGCAAGTTGGCTGGTTAGTTGGCAGAGAAGCAGACGGCAGATAGCGGCTCCTGCTTCCTGTATCTCCAACCCAACCGCCAGCGAGAATATAGTGGCATGAACTCCCTATCCATGGCTCCGTGGGTGTTCATTTTGGTTTCCCCATATCCTGTGTTCTTATGTGGAGTGCAGGATCAGAGATCCTGCATGACAGAGCTACTGAAGTTTTGGTCTACAATTACTCTTTTTTTTGTAAGAGAAAAATCTGCATAGAATTTGGATAAAAAAAGAAAAGAAATACAAAAGGCAGTTGATTTATATGTGAGAGTGCAGGCAAACCCATGTTTCTAGTCTATGAACCACCCTTTTTATTAAACGCCTTTGCTCCTTGGGGGGGAATCTTGCTTCAGAATACCTGCTTTCCTGTGGTGTTAATTGCCAGCAGGCAAGACTTTTAAAGCCTGTTGCCACCTGAATGTGGACGTGCACTGCTATAGCACCCAGGCACATGCAGTGGAATTCAAAACGAAACTGGCAAGTCCTCCCTTCTCCTCTCAGATAATTGCCCTCTTTACACTGCTTTCCTTCCAGTTTCACCTGTGACAGAGGCTTCTGAGCCCTAAGGCTCAGAATGAAAAATTTCTCTGCATCATGATTAGTCATTCTTCAGGAGAGGCTTATTTGCGTAAGATGGCTTCCTCATCTCAGCTTGACAGTACCCCTCAGCATGTGTCCACAAAATCAACCAAGATGCCAAGGGGTTTGCTGCAGGAGGCAGTTGCATGAAGTTCTAGCAGGAGACTCAACAGCCAGGTTTCTGCAAGTTCCACATGTAGTCCAGAGGTCCTCAGCCCCACCTGTACATTGCAATCAAATGAGGCTTTTAAACCAAACTATCCCTCTAGTCTTAGAGATTCTGCTTTACCTGGTTTGAGAAGGATCTCTGCCATCAGTATTTTTTAAAAACTCTCCAAATAATTTTAATGTGAAGCTAGGGTTGAAAGCCACTGAATTTGGGCAGCTTAGATGGGTCCAGGTTAGTAAGTGTTTAATAGTTATAGTCATCATCATATATTTAAAAATGGAGTACAGAATTCTGTTTTGGGAGGGTGGCTGAAGGTTCAGTTGGTTAGAGCGTGAGCTCTTAACAAGGTTGCCAGTTCAATTCCCTCATGAGATGGTGGGCTGTCCCCCCTGCAACTAAGATTGAAAACAGCGACTGGACTTGGAGCTGAGCTGCGCTCTCCACAACTAGATTGAAGGACAATGATTTGGAGTTGATGGGCCCTGGGGAAACACACTGTTCCCCAATATTCCCCCCCAAAAAAAAATTTAAAAAATTTAAAAAAAGAAACCATAAGATATTACACTTAAAAAATGATGCTATTAAAAAAAAGAATTCTGTTTTTGGTTATACACAAAATTCATTCTACGTGTTTAAATACATGGCACATATTTTAGTGATGATTAAGTGTTGGAAGGAATTTTAGAAACATTCTAAAGAGGTTTACTAGAAAGAACTTGGACTGTGGAGACAGACGGGTTTGAATGACTTTTGGTTCTTCCGGTTAGTAGCTGGGAAATCTTAACCACTTAACCCTTATAAGCTTTAGTTTCCTCATCTGTACAATGTGTATAATTATAATTTGTGGCTTTGTTAAAAAGAATAAGTGAGACTTATATCAAATCCCTGTCATATTAGTAAACGCACAATAAATATTATCATCCCCTTTTTCATACAGTAGAGAAATTTTAGGCAAAACCAAAAATAAACAGACAAATCTGTTGTGGGTCTTCCCTAAGCAATACAGTTAACTAGCATAAAGACTGGGACAAGTACTGACGATTTGTAGCTAGGATCTGGTTCTTTTACAGAATCACAGTAATGTGGCTAATATGTTATGTAGAAACAGTGACATCTTGCCCCTTTAAGGTTTGCTTCAGAATATTATTACCTGTGAAAGGCCCAAGCCATCATGTCTCCTTTTCCTCCTCTTTGTTTAGCTGCATAATTAAATTTACAAGAGGCTGTTCGTGTAGGCCAAGGCATACCTTATGCAGCAATAACAATCTTATGCTTTAGAGCAGATAATAAACATGTTACTGCTAATGACAGTCCTTCCAGGCCAGCTGTAGGTGGTACAACTCCTGGGCTTAAATATAATTCGAGAACCATACTGTTTGATACCATAGTCCTAGCCATATGTAGCTAGGATAATTAAAATGAACTAAAATGAAATAAATTTAAAAATTTAATTACGCAGTTGTACTGGCCACACTTCAAGTGCTGAGTAGCCACATGTGGCTGGTGGCTACTGTGTGGAACAGCACAGATAAGGAGCATTTCGTCATCACAGAAAGTTCTGTTGGGCAATGCTGTGTTAGAAGACCTATTTGTTTCTTTGGGTTTTCCATTATAACTAAATTTGTAAATTGAGGTTGCTCTATTAACAACTGTTAATTATATAACTATAAGAAGGGGAAAGGGTGGAGTATTATATGAAAGTAAACTGAGAGGAAGAGTACAGGAAGAAAGAGAAAATAGAATTTGTTTGAATTGACCTCTGGCAATTGACTGTTCAAGGAGGAATAAACTGTCTTTTAGGTTAGTAAGTAGAAGCACTCTGGCTAAAGAGTTCACTCTGCTGGGATCTGAAAGGCTGGGGATGGTACACAGTCTGATACAAAGGTCTGGCAGGCAGTGCACCTACTGAGCTCTCAGTAGGTTCCCATTGGCAGCTGTCACCACAGCAACACTCAAGATTGAAGCCAGAGCCCTAAAAGGAGCTGCTCTCACACCGTTGCCCCACTCCTCACATCCATCCTGAATGGCCCTAACCACAGTCTAATCAATCAATCACTGTGAAATCCCCAGAGAGCTCAATTTAAGCACAATTTATTGCAGTAACAAGATTTGGAAAGCCGTTCAGACATTAAACTTAATTAGCATATATAATGTTAGGCCTCTTTCTGTTAAAAATATATATATAAATACAAATTTCACTGAAGTCTATTGTATTTGATTCTCAGCTAAGAAGCATTGTCCCCTTTCCTGCATTAAGATAGCTACTCATTTAGTGTGAGTGTGGTGATTATTGAAGCTGTTCCTTAATATTTCTGTTCTCCTTCTAAGCACATAGTAGGATAGCATTACCCAACCCCCCTTTTTTCTATAAAAGATTAAAGTATCTTTGTTGGGAATCAAGACAATAGGAAGTAAAGTGCAATTCTATTTCTGTCCTACGATTTACTTTGGCCAATGCAGTGGTGGTGGAAGTGACATGTGTTACTTCCAGCTAGAAACCTTTAAGAAGCAGTGTGTGATTAGCCACATTTTCTCCCTTAAGTGCAATGTTTCAGATGGTGGGGGCTCCATCAGTCTCAATACCTGAGTCAGGGACAACTTGGAGCAGAGTGCCTCACCCATTTAAAATGAACCTGAAGTGAAACCAGGTTTTAAACCAATGAGATTTAGAGGCTTGTTTGCCTCTAAACATAGCATAATTTTGAATCTCTTGGTTAACATGGTGAATATACGAGAATAAAAATAAAACTGAAATAGTGAAAAATATGAGAATGAACAATTTCAATGTAAACTCTTAATTTCAAGAGTATCCTATCTATTGTAGGATCAGCTTAAATAAAAAATCAGTTTAGTGGTGTGATTTTTTCCATGCCAATATCATTTGTCTTTCAAGCAAGATTTATTAGTCTTAGTTTAGATTAAAGCAAAAAATTAGCCTGCACTAGTGACTGAATTGGTCTCCTCAGACTTCTTGATGATAAAATGCACATAAAAATATTTGATGATACCTATATATAGATATAAAAAGAATTTTTAAAATAAAATATTTGAGTCCTTATATTTAAATAAGTAGCCACATACATAGCCTGTGGGAGAGGCTGATATATACTTAGTACATTATTTGACATTTTAAAGACTATTTGGGGGAAATTCTAAAGAACAGTTTGAAAGACATCTATTTTATTATTTTAGACACAATGGTTTAACTTTACTAGTTCATTCTTGTTTCAGAATAGTTGATTTTGAATGACTTATGGAATTACAAAATACCAAATAGATCTTTAAAGGACTAATATTTGCCACAATTAAAAGTATATTCCAAACAATAAAGGGAAAAAAAATTAAGATTGCTTTAAACAATGACAGCTTTCTTATTGTACGCATGTAATCTCCCAAAAAAATGCAGCTCATTTTGATATATCAATCCTGATGGGTGTGTGTGTGTGTGTGTGTGTGTGTGTCTCATCCATTACCTCAAATAATTTTTAAAATCGGATGATATAAAAGTTTAAAAAATTTAAAAATTTAAAGCAGCCATACTATTTTACAATCATAAATCCTCACATCAGACTCTTTAAATATTCACTGAGGATAAATAAATATAAAAACCAAAAAATAATTCAGGTGGATTTTATAAATGCCAGGGCTGAAATTTCCCTTCTCTTACTTTGGTACTCAGAAAATAAAATCACTGTAGCAGCTTTTTCTTTCTCTCGTTCTTTTTTTTAATGCAGGAAACTTAGAAGTAGGATGCCTCAGTGATGTGTCTTTCTACTTCTCTCTGGGATCTAGTATGTTCTACCAATTGGCCAGTAAGGGGAGCCATCACAAAGTAATTACAGACACATTAACATAACAATCTTTCCTCATAGAATTAAAATTTGTGAGGGTTTTTTCTGATGTGCATCTTGCTCCTCTGTGAATTTTCTAGGTTTTCACTGACTATGCTTTGTCTGTACACACCCAGGCTGTCATAGCAGCAGGCCACCAGATAGTAAATGCTGTGTGAAAGCTCAGATGCTGTGCTGTTTCTTTGGAATTTCTTTCCCCATGTCCCATGCTGTTAGCAAAAGCTTCTATTACATAGGATGCAGGCCAAAGGCTCTGATCTGAGTCCTGCTGCTGCTTTAATGTCTACCCCTACTCAGGTCTCTTTATTAACTACTCTCACATCTCCAAGAATAAATGTAAATTACATGTTTCTTTCAAGTCCACCTACCCACTTCTTTCAGGAAAAGCCATTTGTTCTCATGCACCTGGAGCTAATTCTCACTTCTTGCATCTTATCCACTGAGCCAACCTCCTGCCTTGCCACCTCCTCCCAGATCCCCCTAGATGCCATTTTACCTCTTCTGGAGGCCTAAGCTGATGTATTTTCAGGCTGGCCCCAAATAAAAGAATTCAAGCATTGAGTTTTCCCAGGTATGGTAATTCTCTGCACTGTTTCACATATGTAAAGAGATGAGGGCAAGCATTTGAGTGTGGCACCTAGCCAAGCATAGTTGTTTCAAGAAAAGTCAATAATGCATATTATAAACATGTTTTGATGACCAAACACAGCCTCCCAGTTATAGGTCTCCCCTAGAAAAGTGAGGCAATTATCTCAATCAGTCAAGTGAAAAGGTCCATTTATGCTTCAGTTCTCTGGCTAATTCAGGCAAAAGTAAAATTTTCATCTGAATGATCTCAGTAATTGGCTTGCTGCTTTGCTTTACCAGTGAAAACTTGACAAAGAATCAGAGGTTGTTGCATACTGACAGGGTGGTGGCAATCATAGGGAACTTGTGCATAGAAAACATCTATCAGAAAGCACATGAGTGGAGACTTTGTTAAAAAATTTCAACAAAGATAGCTCCTAATCATAGATTGTTAGGTGAACATTAAAATTCAGTCTTTCTTTCCCTCCCTTTACCCTCCTTTGTTCACCAACTACTCCTTCAGGGTTCCCAGTCTAGTGCAAGTGTACCACTAGGTGCAAGTCAAGAAATCTATCTTGACTCCTTCGTCTCCCTTAATCTTTATTCAAGCTTCTATACATCTTTTGAATGGGCTGCCCCCTCTATGTTCTGACAGCCATTGTCTCAGTTCAGGCAGCCATTGCTACTTTGCTTGAGGACTCACTCACTCATTTGACAGATATTTCTTGAGATTCTTCCATGTGCAGATACAATGCCAGGTACTGCTAATACAAGGATGAGCAAGATAGACATGGTTCCATTGATCATGGCTACTTGTAATTGATTTCCTTGCTTCCTATCCTGTACACCTTCCCTAATTCACTCCACCTTGTCAGACTTACCCTTCTAAATCGCCAGGCTGGTTATCCCCACTTAGCAGCCAAAGTTGTATGTACAACTAACAGTATGATCTGGCACTGACTTTATGTTCATTCTCTTTACCACTCTCTCATGGTCTTACATTTGACAAATTCAAACTTTACACAGTTGCCTGAGATAGCTGCTTTGATCAGAAATGTCCCTTCCCCACTTCATCTAGCTAACTTACACCCGCACTGCTTTTTCATTTGGTTTTAATTACTAAATTATCCTCCATATATCAGGACATCTTCTGCCTTTCTAGACTTCTAGCTATTCATTCCACAGGGAATAATTTCAAGTCTCTTTAGGTATCTGAAGAAAACTTTAGTGTACACATCAGTTCTTTTAATTACTCATTTGTGGTACTTCTTAACCCCTTTACAATTCTGATCTTTCTCCTCTGAACACATTCCAGTAAGTGGATATTTCTCGTAAACTGCAATAATTAGAATTGAACTCAGCACTCCATGTGGGGTCTATCATGAAGGTAAAAGCTTGTATTGGTAAATGTATGTGTTCCTTTTTTAAGTCTAAGGTCAAGATTTTACATTTATCTCTTAAATATTACGTTTGTTTGTTTTTAAATAAATATCCACATTCAAAGCCTGTGAGACTTTCTTTTTTTTATTTTATTTTATTTACTTCTTTTGTTGTGTGAGACATGGAGATGTACCACCTAAAGTCATATACGGCCTGACTTGTTCTCTCTCTTTCAGGATGGCCTTAGCTGCAGAGAGATGTATTGCTTAAAAGTGTGACCTACCTGGGGTACTCACATTTAATAACTGATCATGGTGGGGGGCTATAAAGACCTGTCATTTTTGTTCACTAGGGGAAAACGCCAATTGGCCACAGTGGCTCTAGGGTTCCCTGTGAGTTGGGCTAAGGCTTTGACAGACCAGCATCACAGTTCAACTTATCCCTCTGTTCAATTGCTTCTACCCCCTTGTTTCCATAGGGTGTTGATACCTAATAAATATCTTGCATGTTAAACTCCATTTCAGAGTCAGCTTCTAGAAAACCCAATCTGACATTTGTTACCAAGAATGAGCCCCCAAAACAGTTAATATGGAACTTTGGAGTTGCACCTGGTACTTTGCTAGTAATGTGGACACTGTAACTGATGATATGTGGAGCACAGACATTTCCTGGCCTAAGGTAGCAGTCCTAGGGGATGATAGAACTCTAAAACAATAGAGGGCAGTTCATGGCATGTAACTGCTTAAAGGTAGGAGGATGCAATTATAATGAGCAGCAGAATGAGAGTTACCACGGGGTACTGACCCACAGAGAGTTATGGAAATGGTTAATAGAAACTGGTGTATCTAGACACAAAATAGATGGGCAGCCAAAAAGGGTACTTCTCAGTTTATAACATCAACAGAAATTAGGATGGATGACTAGGAGCATGAAGGTAGTCACCCCAATAAAATATTGTAATATCTCTTGCCCACTTTCCAGACTGGAGTTAGTTTTCAGACCCGGAACCCAATGACCCAAAAGGAGGCCGGGTCTCTAGGAAAAAAGACCCAGCTACATCATACAAATATACATAGTAAGGATCCCCCCAGTTCTTCTGAAAAGAGATCTACAACCATTTATTTGGATCAGCAGAGAAAGGGGAATACCGAAACATTTAGAGGACTGTTTGATACTGGGTTAGACTTGACAATGATCGAGAACTGAAGCCTCACCATGAGTCCCTGTTCAAGTAGGGACATATAGGAAGCAAGTTATCAACAGTGATGTAGTTTACAGTAAGTCTACTGGGTCTGTGGACCCATCCAGTGGTCATTTTCCCTATTTCCAAGTACGTAATTAGGATTGACATATTTGGTATATAAGCAATCCCTACACTGGACCTTTTGCCTGTGGGGTATAGGCTATAATAGTAGGGAAGGCTCGGAGAAAGTCTCTGAAACTATTCCTGCCCCCTACCCCAATCAAAATAAAACAGATCAAGTTTGCATTCCAGGGAGGATAGTGGAAATTAGTGATACACTTAAGGACCTAAAGGGTGCAGGGGTGGTGGTCTCCATTATATCCCCACTTAAGTCACCTCAATGCAGTAGTGAGTAGCCCCTGCAGAATGCAGATGGATCCTGGAGAATGAGTAGCTTATTGTGAATTCAACCAAATGGTAGCCTCAATTGCTATGCCAGATGTAGTATTTTTGCTAGAGAAGCCTAACCAACCTCAGGAACATGGATGAGGATATTGATTAGGCAAATGTATTCTTGTCTATTCCAATTAGAAAAGAGGATCTGATATTGTTTGCATTCAAATGAAATTGGAAACAATACATATTTAGTTTTGTATTTTGTCATAATATATTACAAGGACATCTAGACTCTAGGCATCCTGCAGAGTACCACTTCATTTGTGATGTTACGCTAATCAGGGTAGATGAGCAATACTTTGTCAGCCTGCTAGAGGCCTTAGTAAAACACACGCACTCTGGAGGGGGGGAGATAAATCCTTCGAAGATTCAAGGGCCTGCACATCAGTATAATCTTTAGGGATCCTGTGGTCTGAGGCATTCCAGGACATCACCCTCACAGTAAAGAGAAATTACTGAATATTGTACCTCCCACCATGAGGAGAGAAACACAGTACCTGGTAAGCCTCTTCAAGTACTGGATCCAGCATATTCCACGTCTGGACAACATGAAAGACTGCCAGCTTTGAGTGGGATATAGAGTAAATGAGGTCTGTGTGGCAGGTCTTGGTTGCAGTGCACAAAGCCCTTCTGCTTGGGCCACGTGACCTGCAGACACTATGGCATTACAGGTACCAGTGGTGGCAAAAGATGCAGTGTAGAGGTTATGGCAAGTGCTGCTGTAGAAACACATCATAGGCCCTGGGATCTAGGCATTGCCACTTGTAGCAGTAATTTATATGGCTTTTAAAAAACAACTCCTGATATATTATTGAGGCTTTGTAGAGACTAAGTGCCTGACTATGCAATACCAAGTGACCATGTCTCTGGAACCATGTATGGTGAGCTGGCTTCTACCAACGCCATAAATCAAAAGATAAAACAGGACTAGCAGCAATCTGTTGAAGACAAGTAGAAAAACTGGGATCAAGTACAGACAGGACTGGAAGGCACAGGAAGTTGCATGAACAGGTAGCGCTGTCTTTCATGGCATCTCCTACTGTTGTACCAGCACTTCTCCCTCAGCTCACCACTCACTCCATATGAAAGATTCCTTATGGCCAGCTGATGGAGGAGGAAAAAGACCACTTTTCTTTGCTAAGTGGATGCAATGCAAGCCAAAAATATATGGCAGCTGCACTGCAGCCTCACTTAGGAGTAGCTTTGCAAGACAGTGGCTAGGGAAAAGCTTTAAAATGGGTAGTGTTGGTGGTACACCCAGTCATTCTCTTTGTGTGCAAGATGTGTCTCTGTTAGAATATATATGGACTCATGCACAGAGGTGAATGGCCTGGCTGTCTAGTCAGGGGCCCAAAAGGAGAGAGATTGATTAGGAAAAAGGAGGTCTGAGGTAGGATCTGTGGATAGACATATGGGAGTGGGCACACAGTGTGAAGATCTTAGTGTCACATGTTATCACCTACCAGAGAGCATCCACCACGGAAGAGGTGCTAAACCTGTACGGTCCAATACTATGTCCACTAGCCTCATGCGGCTAGTCCAAATGGAAACATGCTATAGGTATAAAATACACACTGGATTTCAAAGACTTAGTAGTCCAGAAAAAAATAATGTAAAATATGAATAATGATTTTTATACTGATTACATGTTAAAATGATAATTTTTATATACTGGGTTAAATGAAACATATTGAAATACATATATATATATATATATATATATATATATATATATATATATATATATATATTTTTTTTTTTTTTTTTTTTTTTTTTTTTTTTTTTTACTAGTTTTAATGTGGCTACTAGAAAATGCAACTCACCTCTGTGGCTCACATTATATTTGTTTTGGATAGTATTGATATAGACAGAATAATCTGGCCAGCGGACAGCAGCCAGTCTCTGCCATTAGCTGCTCTAGTCCTGCCATGATAGGCACATGAATTGGTGACAGTGGAAGACATAGAAGCTATACCTGGGTCCATGAGCAAGGTTTCCCATTTACCAAGGTTGATAAAGCTCCTACTGCTACCAAATGTATAGTCTGCCAGCAATAGAGACAGATGCTGAGCCCTCAATATGGCCTGCTCTTCTGGAGTTTAACCAGAGACTTGAGGGCAGATTGATTGCACTAGACTTCTTCTGTCCTGGAAGAACCAGAGGATTTTAAATATATATATATCAGTATCCACTTCTGGAGAGCACAACTGGCAATGCCAGCCTTTCAACAGTTCATTCCTCTACATTATACCCTCTTTCTCTCTCTAGTCTCCTCTTAAAATATTCATTCACTCCAAATCTTACATTGTTATCTAAGCTGTAGACTTTCTGTTCATCTCTTACTTTCATTGAGTATTCTGACATCAATTAATGTCCAATATGAACACATCTCTTCCTCCTTTATAATATCCTACTTTCTGTTAATATGTCTGTTCTCTTAAATCCTTCCCCAAACTCCACCTACAGTATCTTAAGCTCATAATCTTGTTGCTCTTAATCTCTCATACTTAAGTAGTTCTTCAAATAATGGACCTTTCCTTTGCCATCATCACCTACACGTCTGTACTTGCTTGTCTGGAGGGACTCTGCCTGTCTTGTTCATCACTGCCCTCTGGTTCTCTAGCACAGTATCCTAAATAGAGTAGGGCCAGGACAATTATTTTTTTGAAATAGTGATTGCAATAGCTACAAGCTTTTTACTTTGGCATTCCCATCTTCCCAAACCGTCTGTGTACTGCAGCCAGATTCCACACGGCTGAACATCACTCTAATTTGGTTGAACTTCCTCTTCTATTAGCTTCAGGATTTCCCTATTTCTCTAGGGATACAAGGCAGACTCTTTGGACTGGTCTTTAAAGCTTTGCAATATCTGAATAGATTCTCCTCATCTGATTGCTCATTTGTTCCTGAAAGTAAATCATCTTCTCTTATCAACGTCCTTGTGCTCTGCACAGAAGAGGGTGACTCAGTCTTGACTCAGTCTTTCCTCAGGCTGTCCCATCATGTTGAATATGGAATGTCCCCTATCAGGTGAAATTCCTCCTCCCCCGCAACTGACACCTTCTCTTCCCTTTCAGCCAGCCATCTTTTCCTCATCTGAACTGCAAATACACCACTCACTTTTGTACTGCACATATGTCAGTAAACATATTTTAAGCATCTACTATGTTCCAGATACTAAACTTGGATGCCTAGGACATGAGAGTTAGCAAGACAGTTTCTGTTCTTAGAGAGTCCAGTAGAGGGAGTAGATACGTAAATAAGAGAATGCAGTGAGACAGAGGCTCTAATAAATGTCTGTATTGGGCATAAAAGTGTAGGGACTTAATTTTCAGGAGAATCAGAAAAGCAATGTAAAGCGACATTTTAGTTTTCTTTTGAAAAATGAGTAGATGTCATTAGAATTATGCTGTCAGGATGGGGTGGCAGGGTGTATATTCTGGGCAAAAGGGGCAAGCTGAACAGAGGCAGGGAAAATGGCGAAGCAGGTGAAGTCTAACCCCTCTGTCTTGTGGGAGGCCATGGGAGGCAAAGAGAGAGTTTGGTGAACAAAACTAGGCTAGAGAGTTTTGTTATACCCTGATCTTAGGTGATCTTTTGGGGCATGTCAAAGAGTTTTAATTTTATCTTGTTGGCCATGAGGAAGGAACACCACAGAAGATATTTTAAGTAAGCAACACAACCAAATTTGAGTTTTGGGATAATCACACAATCACATATTAGTATTTAACTTTCAAAAATATAAATCCAGTGTCCAGACATAAGAAAACAAATTGTTTGAGGAAAGGAACTTGCATATAATAGGATATTAGGAAGGATCCATTGTCATTTTACTGCCAATAAAAATAAGTTTGGTTATCTTAAGTCACCATTATTAAACAAATAAGTATATATATATATATATATATATATATATATATATGTATGTATGTATGTATGTATGTATGTATGTATGTATGGACCTATATGCACACATATATTCAAAACACCAAATCACACAGATCCTGCTTTAAGCAAAGTAAAACAAAAATAATTAATAGGTGAATTAAAGAGGTTGCATTTGTCTTTGTAAACATGCCCTTTCAAATTTAATTTGAATAGAAAGTTCCTCTCTGGCCCTCATATTTGTTTATACATTATTACTTGATGAAGGGGTTGAATAATTGAGGAAGAAAATGTTATTAAGAATCTCCACTTAAAGATCAAACATAATAAAGTTAACACATCTTTGAGATGATAATGTAATGAGCCATTTCACAGGAACTGGCTTCACACACAACTTTTTAAGACATGTCTCTGTTATACTGAGAAAGGGAGGTGTTCATGAGTGTGTTGTGACAGCTCAGGACGTAAGAACAAAGAGTTTACACAAAATACAACAAATATGTAACAGTTATACAACTTAGAAACCAGTTTTACTCTGCTGCAAACAAATGGACAAGATATTGTACAATATATAATAAAAAGTACAGCATAATACAAGTGCCACTAATAAAAGAAACTTAAGGATATGACTTAAAAATGCTTATTTGTAATATATGTATATATATATATATACACACAGCAATAAAAAGCCACAATAAATACACGAATTTCCATGTCATTCATAATAAATACTGAAAATATAAATACAGAAGACTACAGCTATTATGAATAAATTATTACAACATAAAGTCCAGGTTAAGTTCTGTTGAATATTACTGTAGCTTATTTTATATACCCTTTGGCATCTTTGATGTTATAACTTATACACAAGAGAAATCAATCTAGCAACTGTATGACATACAACATGACATCTTAGCGTATAATGATTTCATGTATGAATTGTTGTTTGATTTTTTCCCCTTTCAACCTTTCTAAGTGATTAGATTACTATTGAAATTGAATAAAAATAATAAAAGAAATCAATTAAAAGATAAAACCAATCAAAGTCAAAAAACGTTACAGTGAGATTATCTCACTGAATTTTTAAATTACATTTTTTTGCCAGCAAGTAAACAAAATCAAAACACTCTCAAAAGACTTCCCTTGTGTAAAGACCATTCCCAGTGTGTGAATGGTACAACGTAGACTGAAGCATAACACCCAAGCGCTTTGGATCATTTGATCTACCATTACATTCAGCTCACTAGATTTCACCAGAATTTGTAAATGTGCCAAATTTCTACGGCAGCTGGAAAGTGGATACACAGGTGATGTCTAAAATATGATTCCGATACTGCAAAAGGTGACATTTGTCTATGCAACTGATTATACATATATATTTTAAATGGGGAAAATGCATTTTTGACCAATGTCAAATGACCTTTTCCTATCAAACTGATATACCCTGTGACACTGAGGGAAACACATTGAAATAACAAAGTGCCATTTTCTGCATTAACAGGCATTAACCAGTACATATGTATTAATAGTTCTATCTTAAGAGGCTATTACACCAGAAATGCAATAAACTAAATGAAAGCAGATCAACTTTACTAAGACACAATAAAGGCTGAGGTTCTTAGGAACAGAGTTGTAATCTACAGGTTTTTAATTTTTAAAAACTATTTCTGTAAATGTCTAGCGTTTATTTTACATCAAACACTTTTGAAACAGGTTTCACGAACTACGCCTCAGACTTATTTCCACAGAGGTGCCTAGAGTCAATTAAAACATGGGCCAAATGATTCAACATTCTTTACATAAACATTCTATAGCTTTTCGTTTTTTTGTGTTTTTTTTTAAAGCAAAAAGGGTTATTTCCCCTCGTGTTATTTGTGGGGAGCAACCACATTGATGTGGCTGTCATTTCACAAGAGCATCTGAGTTGGGGAGACAAGCAGCTGTACCTAAATCCCATGAGGAAAGGAACTGTTGATTTTGAGGGTGCTCCTTATCTTCAGGTTACTTCTGACTCTGAGTTAGAAGCAACTCTAAGCAAACAGAAAACACTCTGAAAGCTTCAGGGGTTGTTTGGGTCAAGTGATGTAATCAGAAAAAAATTTCAGCCCTCCCAGATGCCTCCCTTTGTTTTCAGGCCTTGTCAGGATGATAAATTTTAAAATCATTTTGCTGATTCCTGAGAAGGCAAGCAGCCATTGTTTAAATAACATGGAGATAAAGCCTGGGATCAAATGGTGGCTGAGTAATTTCTCTGGAGTCATTTTATTCCGTATCAAACTCTCCACAGCTAGTCCCATCTTCCCCAGAAGGGGAAAAACTTGAGATTCTAATTTGTCAGTTTAGGGTAAAGAAAGATTAATCAGAAGGTATTTATTTAGAAGCAAGAAGTTAGAAAATGTTCACTTTTCCTGAAATTACCTCCTGACATCATAGCGATGGCAAAACCAAAGAAAAATAACCCAACTATAGTCATATTTGTGGAGAGCAGGTCATGTTACTAAGCATTGTCTCAGTACCCACATCCTTATGTTTAAGAATTGGATTTCTTAGGAGACGGATGGAATCATCAAATGTAATAATCATCAAAGACGGGGAAAACCCAACTTTTTTTTAGTCTCCCAGTACAATGGCCCAAATCACCACAGCTGTTGCCAGGTGCCTCCCTCACAAAGACTGGCCAAGATATTTTTTTATTGTGAGAAAAACCTAAGAGAACTGGATTGTGTTGCCAAGGAAACCGCCTTCCCTAGAGATGGGAAGAATAGATGGGCATCTATCCTGTCGGGCATGCCTGAGTGACAGTCCTCCCTGGAGGTAGATGGATGAGGCAGATGACCTCTGGAAATCTCTTCTAGTCTCAGGACTATAAAATTTAAAGAATACAGAAGAATTTCAAACTTTCCATTATTCACACACAGTTGGCCATTATGAGTATCTTTGAAAAGATGAAACTAGTCTGAGATAACAGTTTGGCATGCCTAGTGCCTAATGAATCAAGATTCAGATAGGAACCTTTCTTTGACAGTAGATTGTACTGTTTGATTGTAGTACAAAGGAAATGACTTTGCCAACTACTTAAATTGAAAGTTGTCAAGTTTAGATATCATTTAGGCATCATTAAACCACACACGGATCAACACTAAATAAATAAAAAAGAAAATAAAAATGAAAACAAACAAATAAAAAATTAACCTCAGGCAATTTATTTCCTAGGGTTAGATATTTAGTTTTCTTTGATAATTCATATTTGGATTTCATTTAATCTCTTTCATATTTAAGTAAAATTTCAAAATGGTATATAGATCTTTGAATTTGTTTTAAAGGGAGTTGGCTTTATTTATGGCTAAGGCGGCAAGTTTGGTCACCAACATAAAAAGGAAGAACAAAACAAAATTGGATAAATTGTACTATAAAGTTAGAAATTTCAACCTCATTTTTAAATCAGGAGGCCAGACCCCGGACAAGGGGGTTTCTGGTCTTATCTGGAGTGGCAGTAGGACTTGATAAAGATCTCTGGTGATAGAAGCACCTAGATAATTTTTAAAGAGATATTTTCTAAATCAACTTCCTTCCAAATACTCATTAATAAATAACTTTTAAGATACTCGTAAGCCAGGTAAAACTATAGGGAGAAAAACAAAAGAGGGATATTTACCAAAGAAGCCATTTCAAAATTGTAACTGAAACCGTTCAATCAGGTCACATAAATTAACTTAGACAAAGGCAAGACTAATTTCTATCATAAATTTGCCTTCTCCTAAATCCTTCTAGTTAATATACATTATCTTAAAAATATTTAAATGGCCTCAACCATGTCACTAAAATGAGTTATTGAACTGACCTATCACCATAGTAATGAGTAATGCAGAGAAAGGAATGGCATCATTTAGCTTGTTGAATCTAAATATTACCCCAAATAAAGCCTATCATATTCCTTTGAAAGTTCAGTTCTGCCAGAAACTTTTATGAGATGTAATAAAATGACATACTAGAGTTGGCTTTGCTTGAATTATAAGCAAATGTAAAGTATAAAATAAAGAACAATTACCCTGTATAGTGATATATTTCACCAGTGAAAGTAGCCAGCATGACTTAAATCTTTAAAATCATCTCATTTTCCATGAATGTATAACAAGTACCTGTATTTACTAAAATTGCAGGCTTTACATTAATTAGATTATAAAAATTGCATACAAAAAATGAACTGGTTTAGGCTTTGAATCTGGTTGTATATACCTTCCTGCTTCCCATCAATCTGAGTCACCACTGTCAGGGTACAAAACCCAAGGCATAACGTTTACCACCCAGACAGCACAGAGTTAGACTAACCCCAGGACGGCTCACCAGGTAAAATCCAGCTCACAGTGAGCGTTTGAGTTTGAATTTCTGGTAAGAAAGGGAAAAAAAGAAACAAAAAAAACCTGCACTGGTTAGGAAGGGAGTCTTATGGTCTAGGTTGAAAGTTATGAAAGGAGTTAAAGTAAAACTTAGAAGTGACTACTTTATAGTCACATTGAATACAGACTTCGAAGGTAAAATATTAAAGACCTCTCTTATTTCCATATTCGTTACTTTTGACAAGTCTGTCAGTCATTTTAATATAAAATGTGTTTACATCTTACAAAGTTTCTTTAGCATGTTGTAGCTCTGCGTTTATTTTTAAAGCATCGAATGACTTTTAGACAGTTAAGGTGTAAGTGATGCGGGTGATGGGCAGAAGATGGTGACACCAAGGCTGTGAGTGTTCACATGGTAACAGCCCCTTTTAGGTTTCAGGCTGTCATTTGCAAATCTAGTTGTTCTAGTATAACAAAATTATTTTTCAGTCTGCTGAAACTGTATGGTTTTGAGGAGACACCACCACTGATTAAGCTTATATTCCACCCTCACCCCTCCCTGGCACTTTCATCATTCTAGTGTGGTTTCAAGTTGCAGATATTTAGTTAAATTCAGTCAATTACATTATTTAATGCTACAGAACATGTCTGATGAGCTGTGCTATTTGTGCAAAGCTGTGGTATTTGGCTTAGGCATTTAAGTTACTCTAGCACAAGTTAGCAGGTCTCAGAAAGAATAACATAATCAGTAGTTGCAAATTTGTGTTAGAACTAAGATTAAGGTTTTAAACTTTTGTCGTTGGTTGTGCTAAGCAAGGGTCTATAGAGTTGCAGTTTCAAATGACACTCAAGTTTTGCCTTTGAAAGCATGACGGGACTTCCCATTTAAGGCTGGTATTTTATCCCGACTACAATGGCACTGTAAACTCTGCGAGAGAATAAGGAGCAGATGCCATTTTAAAGGGAAAGATTAAGTCATATTTGGAGAAATGGAAAGCTTGTGGCACCTTTTAAATAGGCAGTCTCTGTTTGACTTCTGGATGTCAATTTTCCACCTGGTAATCTGATGGTTTGTAACTCCAGCTAAACGAGAAGGAGCAGAATGACCTCCCTGTTTTGGCTGCAGGGTATTGCCTTTGGAACCGGGAACCAGGGTTTTGCTATTTTGATAGGCTGTTTATAAATAGAAGAGTGGTTGCGTTCCACATTGTTGTTTCAAAGGTTTCCTGAAATGTTTCTTGGGTATGCATGAATCAGTCCGCCTTTGAAACTGACTGCTAGGAGCTTGCTAGTATAAATTTAGCAGTACCTTTTTATATAGGTCTTACACTGAAGAAGCAATTAGCTGAAAATCTCTCTCTCATTCAATTCGGTTATTCTAGCTAAGTCCAGATTTAATTAATACATTTCAGATGGAGGCAGAGGAAAGGAGGATCTATTCTAGAGAATCACACTCATTTAGGAAAAAGAAGTATCCTTTTAGTTATGGTTTGCATGTAATTCGACAAGAATTGATGTCACTTTTTCAAATATCCCTTTACAAAATCACAAATTAAAAGGATTATAATGAGACTTGATTATTTCATACTACTTTTTATCATCATAATCCCTTAGATTTGCAATGTTTCCCCCCCTTTTTACCACCTAGGGCAGTTCCTATAACATTGTGGGTGTTCAATAAATATTTGTTGAAAGAATTGGTACTTAATACATTCTAACTATCAAGATCAAAGGGTTATAAACTTGTATGACAATCAGAAGTTTAATCAAAGAACCAGGATTTATCAATTTATAGGAAATAAATTATATTTTCCTGTTTAATGATGAGCAAACTAGAATTTTGCCCAGAAGTCATCTTTTAGAGTATAAAGTTTTAAAGAATACAATCACTTATAATCTCTTTATTAATTTGTGGCCTGTATTTCTGTAACTTAGTTTTTCTTTCTTTTTTTTTTTTTGGGGGGGGGGCGCTATTGTTGACTCACGTAAGATTGTGAATATTTTATCACTAATTAATATTAGTTTCACATTTTATATGTGGCTGACACTAGGGGAGATAAAGTTTCATCACAAACAAAAGATTGCCTTTCAAAAAGTAATTATATATATAAAAAAGTAACTATATAATTTAATTAACCAAAAGACATGAGACAATCATTTTACTTATGTCTTAATAATCAATGATAAAGCAATGGGGGAAAAAAACCTTAAGTAAATCTCTTTCATGGACTCTCTCTCCCAAAGGAATGACAAAGGAAACGCAAGCTGCTCTATCCTCTTGACTTGCAAATCAATTTGGCCTGGATTATAACTGGGAATTAAGGTCCAGTAAAAGGTGGAGGACTGATGCTAAAACAACAGGGACCAACTAGGAAGCTTTGCTATTGACAGTGAATGACTAAAAAGCTGTGTGTCAAAAAAGGCTATAATTTGGTTAGATATACTTACTATGGAGGCAATGCAACAGCTGCAGGTCAGGTTATTGTGTCTTGGTATAAAGATCTTAAGTGTCTCAACTGGCTGCATCTAGCTTGATCCCCATTTTAAAAAAGCTTAGAAAAGCTATAGCAAGCGCTTTCCTGGCATGTGGGCAGTTTTTGTTGAATAGAAGGGCTATTAATGGGGGAAAAAAAGCTCCGATGGACCACTGTGCTCTCTCAGCTTTTCTGGGAAAGGAAGTAACAATGAAATGATTCTATCATTAGTATTATTTGCAACTTTGACTCAATATTTTCAAACTATATCTTTAAAAATTATGCTCTTTTTTTAGACGATATTTTTAGATCATAAAACCCAACCAGATTTTAGGGTGGGAAAAATTCAGTACAAAATGTATTGAATTTTGGCCACTGCCTATAATTTGTCATTACCCACTGTGTGGTATCCATCTATTATATGTGTGTGTGTCTGGGTGGTATATGAGGGTGTTTTAATAGGTAATCTGTGTATGTAATTTATGAGAAATGTTTAGGGGTTAGGTTATGTATATGTAAATTTGGAATGGAAGTTGTCATGGTTGGAAGGTTAATCCTTCTGTGTAGCAATGATTAACAACTCCAATTGAACAGATAGGGGGATAAGCTGTGTGTGTGTGTGTGTGTGTGTGTGTGTGTGTGTGTGTGTGTGTTTGTCTATTTCTAGCTTGAGCATCCTTTTGGAAATGAAGCCACAAAACAGAGACTGGCCAAACATAAACAAGTAGGTGACAGCTTTCTTGGGAAAATCAAGCTGAACCGAATTACATCTCTGTCCTTTCAGAAACTGGACTTACTCAACTCTGCCCCAACCAGAATCACCTCTTCCCCATTCTGCCATACTGTGTTAACAAGAATAAGCTGAGTACTTCACAGGTAAATACTTCAAGGGCTTGTAATGATCTAGGACACAGGGCACACATGATTCTTTCATGTGCTTGAATGAAGGAACAATAGCCTCTTGTCATATCTCTTTGGGCCTGTGCTCTTTAGATTGTATTGGTAGGGGAAAATAATTTGGAGATCAAGAGCTGAAAACTGTAACTTTGTAGACAACAGAGGATATACTACCAAGATTTGAGCAGAACCCCAATCTGATTAGCCCAAAGACTCATCATTAAAAAGGAACATCCCCAACCTCATTACTGCTACCTCCATAAGGGCAAACCCAAAGCTCCTTTCATGTTAATATTAATGGTTATAAATTTGGCCCAGTGGTGGGGTAGAAAAGGGGTAGGAACCAACCGTATCATCAAAGAGCTGCCAAGTAAACACATTTTTCCCAAATCAAGTTTTAGTAGAAACTTTTCCATTGGAGGACTTAGGTCAAAATATTTTATGCTCAATTAAATAAAACAGTATTTTTTTAAGGAATTGGAATCTATGATATAGTTATATCCATATTTCTAAACATCCAAGTCTAAAAGACAAAAAATAAGTAGCGATGCAATCACTGAATAGCAAGGCATGTACACATTTCAAAGAGGCATAAAATGTGAAATGATATAACAATAGAAGTTCAAAAATATGAAACAGATTTAGCATAGTCATATTGCATTGAAAAAGGAAGGGAAAACACACTATTTAGTCACCTAAATTAATTTACAAGAAAATGGGATCTTAGAAGTCCTCCTATGAACCAAGTACAGATAATCTAAAGGTGGGGAGTGCATGTTTTATTTCTATCTGTCCCCTTTAACAAGAGAACTTGAGGTAATTAGAAAGCATTCAATGCATTCTGGACTGTTCTGCTAATTGTCCCAGGCAAGAGAAATCAAAATGCTTCAAAAAGTAAGGCCTAGTTGAATATTTGGGTGGAGGCCCTCCCTTCCATCAGCTAGTCACTAAATGAAAATCTCATTACACACTCGTTTTGTGGAGATGGATTGATCACGCTGTGGAAAAGGCTGGTTGCTGAGGATGTATCTCTTCCATGTTCCTCAGCCTCCTCTGTTTTTACTGAGTTAGGTCTTGAGAGTGACAAAGGAAAACAGGTCATTTTTCCTTCATAAAGTATCATTGGATGATTCCTCTATATTAATTATATGAACCTTATAATAGTTACAGATTAACAAAAATTAAAATTTTTCATCTCAAAGAGTTCTCAGTCCCCACCCCTCACCAGGTACCATGAAGGGGCACTAAAGTGCATTTTGATGTAGGGGAGTAGAGTTTAAAGGTGCTGTCCAAGCTAAGAACCAAGATGATGCTGTTTAAAAAAGAAAGGCAATTCCTTCTACCTCCATCTCTGGAGTCAACTGAGGGAGGGCAATGAACTAGACCCTCACCAGAGGATTGTCCTAACTCTTAACTTTAGAGAAAACTGTGTAAGGACCTGCACATATAGACTCATTTATTTGTCCAAAATAGCAAAAATAGGCCTATTTCACCCTTAAGAAAGTATTTGCAAATCTGATCAGTCATGATCATAAAAACATGAACGGATTCCAGATGCAATCCATGTGGGCATGCTCGGTGGTTCTAACTATGCATCTTCAGCTTAAAAGAACATGCTGCTGTTCATTTTCATCAAAACATAACTTCTAACTACCATAAATAAAATACACATGGAACAATTAAATCTTTTTCTTACAATAGTTACTTTTACATTAAAAAGTCACCATCATCTTCAGATATATCGAAAAGTAGGACTCTAAATCTTATTATTTCCCAGTCTTAGTTAATAATCTTGCACAGGCCCGATAATCCAAAACTTGGAGTTCTGATCTACACAGCTTGGCAGGTTTCACACAGTTTGACAGGTAGGCAATTGTGAGATATGCTTTTTAAAATTAGCATTTTCTATCAAAACAGTCGGAAATCTTTTAAAATCCTCATAAAGACTGTATTTGTGCAATGCCACAGTCATGTAGCTACAAAGGAGAAAACAAAATACAGTCTGGAAGATTCCCTACAGTCCAAGTTTTCTTGGTGGTCAGTTTAAACAAACATGAGCCCAGGAAATCCAATTACATACAGTGTGTTAAATAGGAGAAGAGTTGGTCCTAGAATAACTTAAGCTACTAGACAGGGACGGTCTCAACCACGGGTGATTTGATGCACTCTTCATGCAATCTGCTCTTTTCTGCAAGGCTCAAAGAATTTTCAGCAGGATGCTCTGAAATGTGACTGTCACCATTCAAGGTAGAGACAAACCCTTCCTGGGAGGGGCCTTTCAAGTATGAGTGAAATTCCATTGGAGGATGATTGGACCTGTGCTCGGGATATAAGCTATTGCAGGGCACGCCGCTGTCATTTTCCGAAGAGGAGCAGCAAACGATGACAGAGGGGTTGGCAGCGGGGTAGTGGGAGGTGCCATAGGCCTCTTCCGCTTGTCGGGCATAGTCCACGAATTGCTCCGGGGTCATGGTGTAAGGCACCAGCGAGAGGGTACCGTTTTTGACAGTATCTCTTTCAGAATAGTTCTCAGAGATCTGGCTAGGAGTTCCTGGAATGTGGCTATCTATTTGGTAATACAGGGTTGAAGAGTTGGCATAGAAAGAAGCATTTTTCGCGTGGCTTTCATGAACGGCGGTGCCATCAGAATAACAAAGGACGGAAGGAAGAGGAACAACTTCGGCATGGGTGGTACCCAAACCTTCCACGAAACTGTCCCCTTTCTCGTCATCATCCTCCTCGTCTTCCTCCTCCTCGTCTTCCTCCTCCTCCTCCTCATCTGACTCACTAGGCGCCAAGCTTTGGGTGCTAGAGTCAGTGACTCCACTGCAGAAGCTGCTTCCGTCCTCCTCTTCCTCCTCGTCCTCGTCCTCTTCCTCACCTTGGCAATCTAACTCCTCAGCCGACTGCAGGTGCAGCACTGCAGCCTGGGGATCAGTGTCAATCTCAAAACTGTCTGCGATGGAATACTCTACAGAGTGAGAGGCAGGGCCCATGGAACTGCTGTGAGCACTTATCTCACCATGGCAGCCGTTCAGGGTGGGGATTTGCTGCTCTCGGTTTTTCTCCAATTCAAGTTTCATTATTGTGTGCAAAAAGTGAGTCCGGACACGGATAGGATTGAATTCAATTCTACCTGCTGTGTTACTACATCCTTCTTTCGTGCAGCCACATGGGAAAGACATTCGATCCACCTTGGAAGGAAGAACACAGATTAGCCCCGTGGAACTCTTAGAAATCCAATAAAAATCCTGTACCTTTTAGCAACCCCTTTGAATCTGGGATTACTTCATTCCGCTTATGCCAGAACAAATGACAGTCAAACTGCAAGTAGACGTGAAAAGGGAAAGTGAAAGCTTTTAAAACACAAGACTCAACCTAGTTTGAAAACTTATAGTCAAAATAAAAATGAATTACAGTATTATACTAAAATTACAATGTATATTTTTAGTTTGCTGACCCCTCCTGTGCTTTCTTTACTTCTTCCTCCATTCTCCCTTCTCCTCTTTTATCCATCCCATTAATTTTGCTCCGTTTTTAATGCTTCTGTCCTTTCGCCAAGTTCCCTTTCCTTCTGATGCATGCCAGCTCACATGCCCAATTTTAAACAAACTTAATAATGCTTTCCTCGCCACTTGCTATTTTAATCTAAATGATGACATATCCCATATTAGCCATGTCCTTTTTTTCTTTGCTTATTATAAAATGAACTTCTCTGCTCAAGGTGTCCAGATGGACACCACTTAGTACTGTGCAGCCTGATAATTTGCTCTCATCGGTTTAGCTTTTCATTATTTTGGATCCTTGGGACATGGTGCGTGTATGTGTCTGGCAGGTCTGTGATGGGCGTGAACATTCATGACTGTGGCTGGTGGACTCATGTGTTTAGATCCTGGCTTCCTTCTTCTCCTTCCTACTCCATCAGACTACAAGCTTCTCGAAGAAAGGGGATGATCATTTTAATCCATACCCTCACATTATTCCAGTGATTGGATTCTCTAGATAGAGGGATGGGGTTCAGCATGTGTCATAGCAATGAGTGCTGCACTCAAGTGATTCGTGAAGTTCTGGGTAATCCAAGGGTACTCCTAAGATATTTGTTAATTGTCCCAGATCGCACCAATTAACCTGTATGCAGAGCAGAGCACAGAGAACCAGAAAAACTTGAACTCCCCTTATTCGAGCGTGGGGAATTTCCTATGCTACAGGGAAGGCAGACTGTAGCACAGTCAGCAGGTGTTATAAGCAGAGTCCAGAGCTGCTTTCTTACCCCTTAACCCCTTTTCTATGAATCCGGCTGTTCAGCTGATGAGAACTGTCCTCTCCTGTCTGCCGAGCTATTCTCCTTATTAAAAAAGCCAAGTTTCCACATAGAATAATGACACCTAACTAATCATGAAGCACCAATGATACTACAGATAGATTAAGACCTGAGAATAATCTAGTCCAGGGGGTTGATAAACTTTTTTTTTTTTTTTGTAAAGGGCTAGAAAGTAAATATTTTAGGCTTTATGAGCCATATGGTCTCTGTGTAACTGCTTTACCCTACTGTGGAAGCATGAAAGCAGTCAGACACAGCACATAAACAAACAAGCAAACAAAAACATGAGCATGCTTCCAAAAAACTTGATTTACAAAAACAAGTGACAGGCCAAATTTGGCCTGTGCGTTATAGTTTGCCAAGGTCTGCTCTAGCTCAGCCCTTTCCTTTTAGAGATGGGGAAACTGAGACCAGGACGTTTACCTTACTTGCCAATTTCTCGCAAAAAGAGGAGCCAGGAGTAGAACTCAGATTTATGTCCCAGTCTAGTAATTCTTCCACTAGCCCATACCACCTCTAACTCATCACCATCTTGTACCCCATGGATGAATCAGAAAATACAAACTCAAATGTCAGGGATGTGATGAAGTGCCTGAATGCTTGTAAAAAGCCAGAAGAAGCTAGTATAATAAATGAATCCAAGAGGAATAATTTCAATTGATTCGGCTATAGCTTGGGTTGCCTTTCACATTATATTTTATATGTATGAGCATATTATATACACCCATAGATGTCCTTGAACGAGTACTTCTCTTTTCTTGAATCATGTGTCGTGCTTTGCCCCAAGGTTTCTTCTCCATGTGGGAAACTTCACTATGTGTAACATGACTGCCTCTTTAGGGGGTGCATAATAGCTTGTCTTTGGAGTCCCTGAAATCCGAATTCTTACCTGACACTTAATGCCTGCCAGGCTGCAGGTACATGTTTCTGGATCACAGAACACACGGCAGTCACAGCCGCAGTCCTCTCGCGATAGGCGGATGGCTCGCAGCTCGTGCTTTTCTTCCACGTCAATCTTTTTCACTCCAGAGGCCCGCAGCAGCGCTCTCCGTTTTTTTGTTGGCAGGGGTTGCAGAAAGAAGTACTCATCTACCTCTGTGTTGTCTAAGTCAATGTCGTCGTCAGAGATGTCGTCCACTGTAAGAGTGCTAGCTTCTTCAGATTCCACTGTGCCATTCTTAGTCATCTAGAAATGTAAAGCAGTAAAGAAGAGACTTAGCAGGGGTAGGGTCTAAAATCCTTACTTTTATACTATTGCATAACATCATGTCCCCATAATCAATAAGTGTCCGTGGGCCAAATCATTTCCATTTATTTGTCTCTTTAGAGAAGTCACAGGGAAGAAAATGAAGGGATCAAGATGGTAGGCTTTTAAAGTACTGGTAACAGAAGGCTAATTGGATCTCTTAACCTCCTAATGTTAGGAGCTAGAGTTGTTAGAGCTTTTAGCCAGTGCGATGTGAAAAAGACCAAAGGTTACAGATGCCCATCGGTGAAAGCTATCTTTAAACTTAGTTCGTGATGGGCAGCTCTGATGTTGGAATAAATGTGTCCTTGTTCAGAGGTGATAGCATCTTAGTGGAAGCCATTGCCACCTAAATCAGCAAATGTGTTGTCCTTGAAATAATCACCCTGCCTTTTGGGTGCCAGCAAAACCATGTACTAGAAAATAAAGTTGTGCTGCACTGTGCGATTGATTGGCATTACAAACACGGTTAACCTACAGGACATTCCAAGAATGAGGGCTTGATATGAAGCAGTCAGGTCAGAGTGCACTCAGTGAAGACGAGGAGCAGAGGGCAGTACTGGGTTCCTACCAGTGGGCAACTGAACAATGAACTAGGCCTTCAAAGGAGTTCACACGAACCGGTGCCCACAGTGATACCTTCTGCATAACAGCTCGTGCGGACAACTATGTCTCATACACCCATAACTATTCTGCCTTTATTTATATTTCTTTTCTAAATAAATTTCATTCCTCAGAAAACCCTGAATCAGTATTTCACTTCTAAGAAAGAGGTATTTTCTCTGAATATGAGCAAGAAATGTATCCTGAGAAGCAGCACAGGAATAAGTACAGAAACTCTGTAAGGGATTATTCAAAGAAGTTCTAAATACAGAAGCTTTTTGATTCTTTAATTTTTAAATGTATTTATAAATTTCATTAATTATAATTATTACCATTTAAAAAAAATATCTTAACAACGCAGTCATTACAGTTAAAATACTCTGGTGACATCAGACATTCCCTCATCTTCATAGGAAAAAGTCTGATATTTAGATAAGAACATTTATTATGGACTCAAAAATCCTAAACTGGATAACTCTGACTGTATTGAAAAACAAAGAAAAACTGGCCTTTGCCCTCAAGTAGAAGAAATAATACAGTAGCAATTATATATTAAAATATATTCCGAAAGGTCCCTGAAATGCATTTCCAAAAGCTATTGAATTACATTTTTTTGAGTATTTCAGAGCTTAAGTCTATGTTCTTGCAAGGATGGGCATTCTCCTTTACTGGGCTTTGTTTCTTGGTGTGATCTGCAATTTATCTCCTTCCTTGGCATTTCTTTACAATGGTATTGGTTGAGCTGTTTTCAGGTTTCCACTACTGATGGTCCACTACTGGGATGTTAACTTTGATTGGTTACTCTTATCATTTTTGTTAATTCGTATCTGCAAACAGAACATCTTTCTATCTGTAAAGATCTGATTTTCTAAGGAATTCAAGTGTGCAATTGCATAATATCTACTCAATTCTCTGTGATAGGTTAAGCTGCAGTAGCAAACAGGAAGAGTTATCTTTCCCATCTTGTCACCTCTGTGGCATTTAGATTTGTTTTTATTAATTCTTGGATTCCTATGTGAACCTCATCAAGCTTCTGACTCCACTGCACACGTGGAACAACACCCAGGACTTGGTTGGCATGATTCATGCCAGTACTTCCTTCCTAATTAACTTACATGTTCTCTAATATTTATGCTCCTTTGTGTAACTGGCAACATCACAAAAACAAAAAAACCCTCCATTTTATATCAACAGTTTGATTTTTTTTTTTTAATATAATGGTTGTTATACTATATAAAATGTAAAAGTCAACAAAAAATAGATTTTGGCAAATATTTAAAAACATAAAAATTTTAGGGCAACACGAATATCCAACTGGAACCTGAGAATTTTAAAAAATCTGTAGCTCAAAGTATAAATGGTTCTTATTCCAAAAACAAGTGTCCTTCAAAATAAAACCTGCATCTCTTACTTTCACATACTTGACTTACAACAAATAATTTTATTTCAAAATAGAGATTCAATTAAGAACCTAAAAATCCTCCATACAGAGCTACATAATGTTTTCACTTCTTCTTGGTTCAAGAACCTACAAGAGTCCTAAACTAGATTTTCAAAATCTCACATCAGCATTGAAGTGATCTGGCAAGGTTTTCTCCTCAGCTCTTCAATATCATCTCTGTCAGTTCCAATGAAGACTGGAAATATTCTAGTTCAACCTGGTCAATTTGCTTATCTTCCCCTCCTCAGTTTCAGTTCTGGAATGCAGCCATTGAGAGATATTCTCTGTGGTGCCCTGGAAGTCCTTCCCCCGTCCTCTCCTCCAGTCTATGCATTTACTCCTTTAAAACCCAGCCCAAACCCATTGAGCTTAAATGCTCTTTAAACACAGAGCCCGACATAGATGATTTTGAAATGCACTTTCTCTTACCAGAGCAACAAGGGAAAAACTCAGTGAGCTCCCTGTTTCTGTCTACAACTCATCCTTCATGCTCTCAAGATCCAGTGCAAAGAAACCAGGAAGTCTTCCAAGACAGCCTCATTTGTTTTTGCTGATTCCTTTACTCCATGGCCCATCTTCACAAGAATATTCATTTTGTACATTTTTTTCTCTTTTGCCTTCCAACTTTATTGAGCTATAACTGACATATAATACCTTGAAAGTTTAAGGTGTACAACGGGTTGATTTGGTACACTTATATATTGCATAACAATTACCACTGCAGCAAAATATCACAGGATTACCATTTCTTTTTTGTGGTGAGAACATTTAAGATCTCTCTTAGCAACTTTCAAGTATATAATACAGTGCTGTTGCCTACAATCACATGCTGTACAACTTATTTATCTTTTTTGTTTTTTAAACTTTTATTTATTTTTAAGTGTGTTTTACCAGGACCCATCAGCTCCAAGTCAAGTAGTTGTTTTAATCTAGTTGTGGAGGGTGCAGCTCACAGTGGCCCATGTGGGGATCGAACCAGCAACCTTGTTATGAGCACCGCGCTCTAACCAACTGAGTTAAACAGCCGCCCCCACAACTTATTCATCTTATGACTTAGAAAGTTTGTACCTTTAACCAACATCTCCTCATCTCTGCCCCTGCCCCTGGAAACCACCATACTACCGTTTCTACAAGTTCTGCTTTTTTAGATGATTCATACAAGTGAAATCATACAGTATTTGTCTTTCTGTCTGACTTATTTGACTCAGCATAGTGCCCTCAAGGTCCATCCATGTTGCAAATGGCAGGATCATCTTCATTCTCATAACTGAATAATATTCTATTTTGTGTGTGAGTATCCCATTATTTTTCTCTTGACATGAATGTTGCCTTTAAGTGTCTGTTCCCTATCTCAAAATAGATTCATTGAATTTTCAGGCTTTGGTTCATCAGATGCAGCCTCCTTATTTTATGGATTTATGAGGCTCAGATTAACTGTGACCTCTCCAAAATATGTTTACAGAACCTAGTTCCCTGACCCCTTGTTTAGTATGCCTTTCCCTGTATCTCACAGATAGATTCCAAGTTTTCTATGGCACCTACTATAGTGCTGGGACTCTAATATGGAATTAAACACAGTGTGTTTAAAAATTATTCTTTTCATAAAATAAATGCATATAGAGTTACCAGCACATTCAAAGGAATGCTCTCTTTTGAGATAGGTTCCTTAGAAGGCAATATGGCACTTGAGTCATTTCTAATTCAGTGCTCTTTCCCCAAATAATTTTGCCTTCTCAAGAGCTCAAAGAAAGCTTGCCAAAAATTGGGTTTAATGAGACTACCAAATAATCCTGGCTCTCAAACCTGCTTTTGTTTCTCTGTACCTGTGTGTGAAAAAAACAAAGGTGGGAGGTGGAGGTAACAGAGAGGTGGGGTAAACAGATGTGACATGATTCTAACAATATTAATTAACAACAATTTTGGAATCTGTGGGCTAGGCACTGCTCTAAGCACTTTACCTGCAGTAACTCATTTAGCATCACAAAAATCTCCTAAGTATTATCATTATATCCACTTAACTGATGAGGAAACTGAGGCACAGAAATACTAAATAACTTGCCCAAGGTCACAAGCAGGGAGGGTATGCACTAAATCACAACCTACATATCTGACGCTACAGCATGTGCTCTTAGCTGCCATGATACTTACACATCTGCACTATTACAAGCAATATATCTTGAACAGCTTGTTTTGCTTATTTGTATTAGGCATTAGGTTCATCAGCACACAAGACACAAGTCTTGATCTCAAGGGATTGGAATAAGGAGAGGAGAAATCTGGCAGTTACAATCCACTTCATAAGAATTTCTTAGCTGAGGGTAAATGCAGGGCTTTTGAGATTATGTAGGAGAGGCGCGTAGAGGTGGGGCTGGCAGTGGGGTGAAGAGGGAAGACTTTCACATCTAAGCTTAACTCTGAAGATGGAGTAGCAGTTGAACAAGTAGAGGCAGAAGGCATTCCACACAGAGCAAGGCCTCACAGTTTCACAGGCCTCAGATGAGTCACAGCATGAGGCATTCACTGGCCTGAAAATTATCCAGATGATTGGACTTGTGTGGGATTCCTTTCTCGTCTTGGTCCATAGGCAAAGAACAAAAAGCAAATAAAGAGCAGGCCTTCAGTGGGTTATTCCTGTTCCCTTAGCTTAGTCACCTTATAGGTGATAAGTAATGAGTTAACTCATGATTTAATTTAATGATCTTTATCTTATTACATACTTATCCTGTATATGTATACATTTATTTATATTGTATTGGAAGGATCTCTCAAGGTCTAGGACTCGTGTGTGTGTGTGTTTGCTTTTTTGCAATGATGATCCTTAAGATGGCAGTTAGTTCTTGAGCCACTGTGTAAACTTGTCCAGACTTACTCTACAAATGAAAGGACCGTAACATTTTTAAAAGATAGTATCCAGACATCTTAATTTTGTAAATCTGTCTGATATGTAACTGATAAGTAAACAATTTTCAAAGCCCCATAGAATAAAATACTTGCCCATCTAAATATAGTTGAGGGATGGGACACACTCCTGTCAGAATCAGTGAAGTGATTCTCATACTGCTTTGGGTCAAGTACAAGGTGGGGTTCAAATGAAAATCAGCTTTCAATCATTTTTCCCCCCTTATCATGTAGTAAATAAATTTTACTATAAATTCCAATGAGATACAATTTTTGGTGAACTAAATGCCTGAAAAAAATGCAAATGATTATGGGGAGAAAAACAACCCTGAAAATGTGAGTTAACTAAAATGCTAGAAACAAAACAAAAACCCACAAAAAATAAAAACACTTATTTGAAGCCATCAAAAAGAGTTCTTAGAAATAAAATTTCTTGGTTATTTTAAAGATATTAACACGTAAAAATAGTAGTGGAAATAAAAAATAATGCAATATCACAAACACTAATTACTGCCTACTATGATGATGATGACCTTGGGAATGACCCAAGATACCATGTATTGAAAACCAGGCACTGAGCTTTATATAAATTATCTCACCTAATTTGCAAACAATCTTATGAAGCATTTTTTTTTTTTAAAGATTTTATTGGGGAAGGGGAACAGGACTTTATTGGGGAACAGTGTGTACTTCCAGGACTTTTCCAAGTCAAGCTGTTGTCCTTTCAATCTTAGTTGTGGAGGGTGCAGCTCAGCTCCAGATCCAGTTGCATTGTTAGTTGCAGGGGGCACAGCCCACCATCCCTGTGGGAGTTGAACTGGCAACCTTGTGGTTGAGAGGACGCGCTCCAACCAACTGAGCCATCTGGCCACCCGGGAGCTAAATGGCAGCTCATTGACTTCATTCTAGTCACGGAGGGCACAGCTTACTGGCCTATGTGGGAATCTAACCGGCAGCCCTGTTGCCCAGAGCTCGTGCTCTAGCCAACTGAGCCATCCGTCTGCCCCATGATGTATTTTTTTATAGTTGAGAAAACTGGAGTCTTGAGAAGATAATTGACCAAAGTCTAGCTACAAAGATAATTAGTGACTTTATTAAGACAAAAACCCTGATCTATTTGACTCCAAAACTTGAGCCAGACTTGTAAGACCAGTTTGGAGAAAAAAGTCTTAGACAACTGTATAGAAGAAAAAGGGTATGGAAGGAACCAACTGCAAGAGCTGGCCTCAGTGTTGCAGGGCAGGAAACAAAAGAGCAGTAAAAGCTTCCTTAGAAGCAGCTCATTCAGAAATGAAAAATGTGATTCAGACACAGAGGAAAAGAGCGCAGAAAGAAGAAGACAGGAAGTAACCTGAAAATATGACCACCTCACCGGTTAGCACTTCTTTTGACTACTTGTTTTGTGGGCATTTCTAATAGAGATGGCAGGAGAAGGTCATCCAAGTGACAGTTACCACTGTTTAACTAATGTGTTACTCTTGATTTTCTCACCTGACTTTTAACTCATATGCCCTGGCCTGCATTTAATCAGCATAGTATGTTGCCTAATTTTGTAAAAATATATTAATTTTAGGGATTGGTTTCTACCTCAAAAAGCAGTATGCTCTGAGTCGCCACATATGTACAATAAGAGGCTGGATATAAAAACATGTATTTGTATATCCAATTACATATAGGTATGTATTTGAAGGAATTCCTGGTTTCATGGTATGAGTTGGACAGATGACCTAATCTTTAAGGTCTCTAGCAAAGGAAAACATTCACATCATTTGGATATTCAGTGAAATCTTAATAGTGTAATTTTTCAGCTCATTTGCTGTTAATTGCAGGTGGCAAATTGGAACCAACTTAATAATGCCTTCAGAGAATAAGGAATGTTTTGTTATTCTGTCAGCCTACAAGAATTTTATCAAACTGAATTTTCAGTGAGTCCTAGGCTTACCTATCACCACAAACGTAACCAGGAAGAATGATAATATCAATATATGAACTTTTCATACATTCCTATCCTCACTTCTGGTTTAGACAAACAGTGACTCTTAGTAATGGCTAATAAGCCAAATAAATCCAACAGTGTGCTGGGAAGTACTATTTAACAGTTGGATCTCTGAAAAAAAGGTTCTAATTTGTTGTGTTTGTCAAGTCCCGAGGTGTAAATACTTCGATTGTGGCCGATTTTAAGCTCCCATCAGGAAGAGATGTGCACAATCCACTTCAGTGAGCATCTTTTGCAAGTTGGCTCCAGTACACCACACCGCTGATGCTCTCAAAATTTTAATCAGCAGAATCAGTTCAATTCGGAAAACACCAAAGTTTTCCATTTGGTGTTGGAGCAGGCCTCCATTTAGGAATATATTTTGGAAACACAGGCAGTAAGAATACTCTTGAGTAATCTCTATGGTGTCTAACAGAAAAGTTCTATAGGGATAAGAGGAGTAAACAAATACCATGACCGTTAGACTCTGACCCATATAATAAATAACTGTAAAATGAGGAAAATAGCTGAAAACATCCAAAATTTGGAAACTATAAGTTTGTGGTAACAGCCTATGTCAATCATCTCTCACAAACCTCTAATCCCTTATATCTCCTAGGACATTTAAGATGTTTACCTGGAGGTTAGTGAAATCATAAGACTGTTGAAGGGATACAAGAGGCAGGATTGGGGGTGAAGGTGGAGAATTATAATGTTGCATGGGTAAGTCACTAAATGTATAAAGCACATTCAAAAATCTAAGATTTGGGGTGAAAAAGAATTAGATAAAGATTTTTTTAAAGTAGTATGATTAAAGGAAGACTTATGATCTGTCAACTCTTTTGTATGAGAAAAGAAGAGCGAACAATTGAGCATTCTTCAAGGAACAAATGGTCAAGAAATTGAGAAAAGTTATAATCCTGGAAAGCCACTAGAAATGGTACCAGAGTAGAAATAGCCTTGATCTCAGAAAAGGAGAGGAAGAACAATGAAGGTTGAAAAGACATTGAGAAAGAGGGGTCAGTCCAAGCTGTGAAAGCTAAATTAAATGTCCTAGAACAAGACAGTAGCATCCAGTAAGATGTAACCTAGAGGCAATTGGGATGCCAAGGTTCTTTGAAACACACACATGGCTGCCTAATGCATTTTACAGATACATGTGAAATGGGAATGAAGCTAATGTAATTCTTCAACAATGTGGCGCAGATGATGAAATCTAAGCACTTAATTTGGAAAAGAGTATAGTATTAAGATGACTGCATTGATAAATGTGAAGAGTATGACAAGTTTGAATGGGCTTGCGAGAAAAAGAACTGTGCTGTGTAATTTAGAAATCTAAAGCTAGCTATTTCTTCAAGGAACATGCATTTTATTCAATCAGCTTTCTCTATTAATTCTTTTTAGACAATATTTGGAACACAAACACCACCAATAAAAAAGACACATTTGAACCCCTGAAATAGAATTGGATTTGTGCCATAAATCTAATTGTATATATTAATTCTCAATATATCTAGCTCGTAATTTGATTAAGAGATGAATTACTAAATAAGAAGCAATTTTACAATGAAAAACTAAATTTCTCTTCTTATTTTGTTTCCAAAATATTTACTGTAAGGAAACATCAAGAAATGTGTTTATTTCTTTTTACTAATCTTTCACTATTAAAGCCCATTGGAGAAGGTGCCACTGCATGTATGGGCTCTCTAACCCAGGAAGACATTCTGGAAAGACGCGGTGGCACAGTGGAAAGAAAAACTTCTCCTTACTGTTTTGGGGCTGCTGATTCTCAAATGAGAAGAAGGGAAACTACCCAGTGCCAAGTCCAATGAGTTTCCTGTGGTGTTTTACCTAGTCTCCATAGCGAGGGCTTTGGAAAGTATTTGTCTTGTCAGATGCTGCCTTCTCTCTCCTTAATCAATAGGCAGTTCACTACTGCTCACAGAGGACCACCTCAAGGCAAAACCAAAGTGGCACAGTGTGTTTTTAACGATCTTGGTTTTCCTCTTTGGACTCCTCTCTGGGTCAGTAAGCTTCCTGCTGCCCCAGTGAAAATAATATTGATTTAGCTACATTTGTTTTGCTACTTACCTCAGAGGTATTTATGTATTTCAAAACAAATGTTATATTAAAAGTGAAATTTCAAGTATCAGAGTGAAATTTTGGGGTAGCTAATGTTTTTAAATACCTAATTTTAGATTTTTGGAAAGCTAAACCTTAGACCAATACAGTCAATGATATTTTAAAACATAAATGTTAATATGCTAGAGGAATTACAACGAAAACTTACACGTTTTCCTCCATTAATTCTCTTCAGATTTCTTTTTAAGAGACCGGTCCACATTGCTGTGCTCTTTTATTAGGTTCATGTGACATGTGTTTCTGAGTTTCTGAATACTTTCAGTACAGTGAGGCTAAGATTAGATCATCTCAGAATCACATCATCGTTTTTGCTTGGTATTCAGTTGGAAGGAGCAATGATATCCAAATGCCTTTTGTTTACATCTTCACCAAAAGGGAAAGCTGCATGTTTTCACTTATCAATGACAAACCAAGATGGGACAGCCACGCAGATGACTGCCTCTCCAACTTCCAACAGTAAGTACAATGAAAAAAATGAATCAATAATAGAATGCTCTTTTTGCTTCTTCTTAGCTTCTTCAGCTTGTTTTAAAAAAAAATTGTAGAAGTAGCTGATTACAAATTATGGTATCAGAATATATCTCTGCCTGGTATGGAGGAAGGTTCCGGTAGTTGTATGGCTCCCCCCTGATACTCATCACATGTACAATGTGGCTCAAAGTTCACCACAATAAATCTTTTGGTTTTCAGAATTATAGATCCTCAGCTGTTAAAAACCACTGCACACAGTACTAAACCTCAGAAAGGGATGACTCCCTATAGGTACAGAGATTGTCTTTCCCAATGCCTATAGAGGATAATTAATTTTAGAATAGGATGTAACAAGATAATAGAACCAGTTTTCTGTTGAGTGAGCCAGCTATTTAACACCTTTGTACTTCTTTTTCTTTAATTGCACACATTGGCTCATAATTTACCTATCTCACTGGGTCTTTGCAATGATTAAATTAAATAATGTTTATAAAATGCCTGGCAAATAAAAATCAATTAATGAGGGGCAGCTATTACTATCGTTCTGTCAATATTTGAGTTACAGAATGACTTCACTCTTTGGGTAGGGGATAGAGTTGGTTTGCAGTGTGTTAGAAAGGGAGAGGGCGGATTTCAGAAGCAAATCTGAGTATTATTATTATAATGTTGCATGGGTAAGTCACTAAATGTATAAAGCACATTCAAAGCTATCATGCAAAGCTATCATGAAAAACAACAACAATAATAGTGGATTGCTACCAAAAAATCTTAAGGGACTTTCAATAAAATCTGTCAAAAATACTATTGAAGGAAATATGAAAAATGCTTTAGGCTGATTGTGTCCAGCTTAGTTTAAGGGACTGCCTTCTTGTACAACTGTAAATAAGGCATACACATAAGTTGTAAAATACATAAAAACAAGGTGTTTTGAAACACACATGACACCTCTGTCAATTGACTTTATACTTGAAACTAAAGGTACAGGTAACAAAGGTATACTTATGGTGCTTCAGCTACTTAACAAGTGACCCTTTATGTTAAGTACTCTGGATTACCTGGAAAGATTTCCTTTGTCATTAGATAATAATGGGAGAGTCTTTCCTATATGTTGACAGGTTGATGGATCAATACAAATATAAAGAGTGTCTTTGGTCGATGAAAGAAGATTCCTAAGTAATGTTTCTCTTCACTTAATCACTAATGTGGCTGAACAATATTTCCTAGACAGTATCTACACCTGTACAACTCCCTGAAATATCTGTAAAAACTGAAAAGCCTCTAAAAATTAGTATGTCCAAAAGTGATCTGATTATCTATGCCTCCCACACGCCCCCTAACCCAAACCTGCTCTTCTTCATGGATTCCTTGATATATCCTCATCATAGAAAAATTTGCCCCATCTGCCCAGTGCTAGAAGCGGAACAGTAGAGTGTCAGATCAAAAGAACAGAATTTTGCAGTTCTGAGAACGGTGGTCCATAGACATGGACTCACAGCCCAACTAGTCCTGGCAAAGAGGAGGGAGCTGTGGAAGCAGGACTGGCTGTTGTGGTGGTTGCCGCCATTGCTCTGGCCACCTCTCACAACCCACTCCGCCCCTGTACCCACCTATCTGGGTGGATCCCTGAAGAGATGCTGAAGCACACAGGCTCTGAATCTGGGGCAGAGGAGCTTTGGAACCTCAGAAGCTCTCCACATCTCCCCACAGAGTTGGTGCCGTATGACCAAGGCCAACTGTTCACAGAGGAGAAGCCCCCCTTCTAGGGAGTCCCTTCATTGTGTGAGAAGCCGGAATAGTGCAGAGAAAACATAACACTACAGTGTGAGACAGAAAAAACGGCTGCATTTGGAGAGAAAAATAAAACATTCTACCAATACCTACTGGAAAACAAAAGAAAGACCTCTTTTTATCAACCTGTTGCAGAACCCACTCTTGTAGATGTCTAAGAAGAGAAATAAATCATTAATGGCCATGAATAACCAACACAACAAAACAGCTCAGAAAGAAAATGAAAAGTCTCCAGAAAATGAACTTAAATGTGTGACTTAAATAACAGAATTCAAGATGGCAGTTCTTAAAAAACTCACCGAGATGCAAAAAAGCAGAGACAGGCAGTTTAATGAACTCAGAAACACAAGGAAAGAACAAAATTTAACATTTTACCAAAGAGACTGAACTTTTAAAAAAGAACCAAATAGAATTTCTGGACATTAAGAACTCAATAAAAGAAATGAAGAATGAAATAGCCAGCTTAGGTAGTAGAGTTGACCAGTTGGAGGAAAGAATCAGTGACATCGAAGATAGAAATCTGGAAATGGCATGGATGGAAGAAGAAAGATACTTGAGACTTAAAAGAAATGAAAGAACTCTACAAGAACTTTCTGACTCCATCAGAAAGAGCAATATAAAAATAAGAGGCATACCAGAAGGAGAAGAAAGAGAGAAGGGAACAGAGAGTATAGTCAAACAAATAGTCAAGCAGAACTTCCCTACTCATGGAAAGAACTGGATCCTCGAATCCAAGAAGCAAATAGAACAGCTAGTTACCTCAACCCCAACTGGCCTTCTCCAAGGCACATTGTATTGAAGCTGTCAAAAATCGATGACAAAGAAAGAATCCTCAAGGCAGCCAGGGAAAAGAAGACGGTAACCTACAAATGAAAGCCCATTAGATTACCATCAGATTTCTCAGCAGAAAATCTACAAGCCAGGAGGGAGTGGAACCAAATATGCAAACTATTGAAAGAGAAAATATGAGCCAAGAATAATATATCCAGCAAAGATATCCTTTAGATATGAAGGAGGAATAAAGACCTTTCCAGACATACAGAAGCTGAGGGAATTTTCTAGCACATGACCTGCACTACAGGAAATACTAAAGGAAGCTATTTGACTACCATGAACAGGGACAGTTTGTGGCAACCAAAACATAAAAGGGGGGCGAGTACAGGCCTGAACCAGAATATGGGAATGAAGATGTAGGCATGCTGAAGAAAATGGAATACTCTAAACATCAAACTTTCTTCTACATAAACTTAATGGAAACCACTCAAAAAAAATCCAGAACTGAAATATATACTGTAATAAAAGAAGAAACAGAGGTAAACATCCTAGAATACCACCACACAGAAATAATAGACAACAAAAAGGCAAAGAAACAATGGCGACACAGTCTTACCAGAAAACTAAAGATAGAATGATAGGAAATCCTCACATATCAATAATCACCCTAAATGTAAATGGACTGAACTCACCAATAAAAAGGCACAGAGTAGCAGATTGTATCAAAAAACTAAACCCAACCATATGCTGTCTCCAAGAAACACATTTCAGCTACAAGGACAAACATAGATTCAAAGTGAAAGGGTGGAAATTGACACTCCAAGCAAATGGTATCCAGAGAAAATCAGGTGTAGCTATACTGATATCAGATGAAACAGACTTCAGGGTGAAAAAAAAGTAACAAGAGACAAAGATGGACATTTCATAATGGTAAAGAGGACTATACAAGAAGACATACACTCATCAATATTTATGCCCCCAATCAGGGAGCACCAAAATATACCAAGCAACTACTAACAGAACTAAAGGGAGACATTGACCAAAACACAATTATACTAGGGGACTTAAATACATCATTGACAGCTATGGATAGATCATCCAAACAGAAAATAAATAACGAAATAGCAGTCCTAAATGACACATTACATGAAATGGACATAATTGACATTTACAGAGCACTTCATCCTAAAACATCAGACTATACATTTTTTTCTAGTGTACATGGAACATTCTCAAGAATAGACCATATATTGGGACATAAAACTAGCCTCAGCAAATTTAAGAAGATTGAAATCATACCAAGCATATTCTCTGATCACAAGGCTTTGAAATTGGATATCAACTGCAAAAAGAAAGCAGGAAAAAACACAAATACATGGAGATTAAACAACAGACTTTTAAAGAATGACCGGGTCAAAGAAGAAATTAGAGGAGAGATCAAAAGATACATAGAAACAAATGACAATGAAAATACATCCTACCAAAATTTTTGGGATGCAGCGAAATCAGTTTTAAGAGGAAGATTTATATCATTACAGGCCTATCTCAAGAAACAAGAAAAATCTCAACTAAAGAACCTCACGTTACACCTTAAAGAACTAGAAAAAGAACAAATGAAACCCAAGGTGAGCAGAAGAAAGGAAATAACAAAAATCAGAGCAGAACTAAATGAAATAGAGAACAAAAAGGCCAATAGAAAAAAATTAATGTAACAAAGAGATGGTTCTTTGAAAAGATTAACAAAATTGAAAAACACTTGGCTAGGCACAGTAATATAAAAAGAGAGAAGACACTAATAAACAAAATCAGAAATGAAAGAGGGGGTTATCACGAATGCCACAGAAATAAAAGGATCATTCAAGAATACTATGAAGGACTATATGCCACCAAATTCAGGAACCTAGAAGAAATGGACAAGTTTTTAGAAACATATAGCCTTCCTAGGCTGAATCATGAAGAATTGGAAAATCTAAATAGACCGATCACCAGTAAGGAAATTGAATCAGTCATCCGAAACCTTCCCAAAAGCAAAAGTCCGGGACCAGATGGCTTCACTAGTGAATTTTACCAAACCTTCAAAGAGGATCTAATACCTGTCTTGCTCAAACTCTTCCAAAAAATTGAAGAAGAGACAGTACTCCCTAACTCATTTGATGAGGCCAACATTACCCTGATACCAAAACCTGGTAAGGACAAGCACAAAAAAAGAAAACTACAGACCAGTATCTCTAATGAATACCGATGCAAAAATCCTAAATAAAATTCTAGCAAATCGAATACAACAATGCATTAAAAAGATTATTCATCACGACCAAGTGGGGTTCATCCCCGGGGCACAAGGATGGTTCAACATACGCAAATCCATCAATGTGATACATCACATAAACAAAATAAAGGACAAAAATCATATGATTATATCAATTGATGCAGAAAAAGCATTTGACAAGATACAACATCCATTTATGATGAAAAACAATTAATAAAATAGATATAGAAGGAAAATACCTTAACATAATAAAGGCCATATATGACAAACCCTCAGCTAATCTCATAATTAACAGTGAAAAACTGAAGCCCTTTGCTCTACGTTCAGGAACACGACAGGGCTGTCCCCTATCACCTCTGCTTTTCAACATAGTGTTGGAACTCCTCGCCAGAGCAATCAGGCAAGAGAAAGAAATAAAAGGCATCCAAACTGGGTATGAAGAAGTTAAACTGTCACTCTTTGCAGATGACATGATGCTATATATAGAAAACTCTAAAGACTCCGCCAAAAAGCTATTAGAAACAATAAAGAATACAGTAAAGTTGCCGGCTACAAAATCAACGTACAAAAAGTCCATTGCATTGCTATATATGTACAATGAAATCTCAGAAAAAGAAATCAAAAGAACAATTCCTTTTGCAATTGCAACAAAAAGAATAAAATATCTAGGAATAAACTTAACCAAGGATATTAAAGACCTAAATACTGAAAACTATAAGACATTTTTAAAAGAAATTGAAGAAAACACAAAGAAATGGAAAGACATTCCGAGCTCATGGATTGGAAGACTCAACATAGTTAAAATGGTCGTATTACCCAAAGCAATAAACAGATTTAATGCAATCCCTATCAAAATCCCAATGGCATTTTTTAAAGAAATAAAACAAAAAATCAGATTTGTTTGGAACCACAAAAGACCCCGAATAGCCAAAGCAATCCTAAGAAAAAAGAACAATGCTGGAGGTATCATACTCCCTGACTTTAGCTTATACTACAGGGCAACAATAACCAAAACAGCATGGTATTGGCAGAAAAACAGACACATAGACCAATGGAATAGAATTGAGAACCCAGAAATAAAACCACATAAATATGGACAGATAATTTTTGACAAAGGAGCAAAAAACATACAATGGGGAAAAGACAGCCTCTTCAATAAACGGTGCTAGCAGAATTGGAAAGCCACATGCAAAAAAATGAAACTGGACTGCTATCTGTCACCATGTACCAAAATTAATTCAAATGGATCAAAGACTTAAGCATAAGACCTGAAACAGTAAATGCATAGAAGAAAACATAGATACTAAACTTATGGACCTTGGGTTCACAGAGCATTTTTGAATTTGATTCCAAAAGTAATGGAAGTAAAAGCTAAGATAAATGATTGGGATTATATCAAACTTAAAAGCTTCTGCACAGCAAAAGAAACAATCGACAAAATAAAGCGGCAACCATCTGAATGGGAGAAGATTTTTACAAACAGGGCCTCTGATAAGGGGCTAATATCCAAAATATATAGGGAACTCATACAACTGAACAACAAAAAAACAAATAACCCAATTGAAAAATGGGCAGACGACCTGAAGAGATATTTCTGCAAAGAGGACATACAAATAGCAAATAGACATATGAAAAAATGCTCAATATCACCAATCATCAGAGAAATGCAAATAAAAACCACAATGAGATATCAGCTCACCCCAGTTAGAATGGCTATCATCAACAAGACAAATAGTAACAAGTGTTGGAGAGGCTGTGGAGAAAAAGGAACCCTCATACACTGTTGGTGGGAATGCAGATTGGTGCAGCATCTATGGAAGGCAGTGTGGAGGTTCCTCAAAAAATTACGAATAGAATTACCATATCACCCAGCAATCCCTCTCCTGGGTATCTACCAAAAAAATCTGGAAACATTTATCCATAAAGACAAGTGTGCTCCATTGTTCACTGCAGCTTTATTTACAGTGGCCAAGACATGGAAACAACCAAAATGTCCTTTGATAGACGAATGGATAAAGAAGTTGTGGTATATTTACACAATGAGATATTATTCGGCAGTAAGAAAAGATGAAATAGTACCAATTTTGACCACATGGATGGATCTTGAGATTATAATGCTAAGTGAAATAAGTCAGACAGAAAAAGGAGAGAACCATATGATTTCACTGATATGTGGTATATAAACCAAAAACAACAAAAGAACAAGACAAGCAAATGAGAAAAACTCATAGACACGGACAATAGTTTAGTGGTCACTAGAGGGTAAGGGGTGGTAGATGAGGGTAAAGGGGATTAAATATATGGTGATGGAAAGAGAACTGACTCTGGGTGGTGAACACGCAATGTGAGATATAGATGATATAATCCAGAATCGCATACCTGAAATTTATGTAACTTTACTAAAAATTGTCAGCCCAATAAATTTTAATTAAAAAAATGAAATTAAATAAATTAGATTTACCAAAAAAAAAAAAAAAAAAAAAAAAAATTCAGTTTTTCTGAATTTAACATAACTCAGTTTTGCAAGCCAGAAATTTAGTAGTCATTCTTGATAGTCCCCTTCTTTTCCTTAACAAATCTAGACTGTCATCAAGGGCTACTGATTTTACTGCCAAAATTTCTCTCTGTCCATCTCTTTTGATCTCCCCTAACATCAATCTAATCTTTCTTATGGACTATTGTAATAGCCTCTTAACTCGTCTAACTCCATATGCCACCTCCAACATGAACTACCTCTACCCCAAAACTATTCTCACATCATGGCATGAACCAGAACCTATTTCCCACCACTCCAACTCCATGCTTAAAACTGTAGATAACTTCTGATGGCCTTAGCATGAAGAGAAAAAAAAGAAGCCTTAACATGATCTATAGTGCAAAGCCCCGTTCCACCTCCTTCATGTTATTCAGCTCTTTGTCTCTGCTCCAGCCTCATAAGCCTTTGTGTGTTCACTGTGCTTTCTCCTGCCACAAAGCAGCGTTGGCTCTTCCTGCTGCCTGAACCAATCTTGCCAACCCTTGGCACCCAGTTATCTGTTTATGTTTCCGTTCAGTCGTCACTTCCTTGAGGAAACTTTCCTTGACCTTCAAACCACGTTAATTCCCTGTTATACACTTTCATAGCACCTTGTAACTCTCCTTCACTGCACATCTCGAAGCTGTGGTTTTACTTTTTTCTACATGATTAATATTATTCTTTCCTACTAATATAAGTTCTAAGAGAGAAGGTACCACATCTATTTTTGATACCAGTTAGTCCCAGCCCCAGCACAGGGGCTATGACCTAGCACTACTCAACAATACAGTTTTATAAAATGAATGAACAACGTCAGGTAAATTTTCCACATTGCTTTCAGTGAAGAGACTATACTGATTTTGCTTTTAAAAAGGCCTCAGCAGGCAGTCTGTTGTGTAAAAGGCCCAGTTTGGTCTATGAATGTAAGTACAAAAGTGGTTAACTTAACTAAATTGAGGAAAGGATATGGAGTTTTTGCAAAAAGTGAGTTTCTAATGTTGCTTACCTTTAGTTTTAAAGAGTTCAGTTTTTCCTCCCTGAGGTGTTCTCTCAGCATCTCCTGGTGGAGCCTCTCCTGCTCTCTCGCAAATTCGCCAAGAGTGTACTGACGAACGCTGTTATGGCGGCTGGACATGCCCAGGGTGCTGCCCCCCTGACTGGGCACGCTCGTGAAGCCTTGCCTCCTGGTGAAGTAGTACACGGTGACACAGCTAAAATGCACATTCTTTGTCCTTAGTCGCTTCTCCCTTTTGAGGATGGAGGAAGCTGAAAGAGAAAGAAACAATTCAGTGAACACCAAGGGCAGCAGTTGTCAGATGAGGCGAAGAATTAGAAATTGCTACTTGATGATCTTGAATCTATGGTCAACCCTTTTTGTCTGGGAGACACTAAATGTGTTTAAGAGCTGGAACAGATTTCCATTTCCTTTAAAAAAATTTTTTTTCTAATTGTGGTGGAATAGACTTTTAAGTCTTTCTATAACATTAGTCTAAACAAACTTTCATGAAAGTTGCCAACAGATTATGAATCAGTGGCAGAATTTAATTCTTCATTTCCCCTAACCTCTTAAGTTTTGGATTTTGGTTTTCACATGAGTGGCATCATACTATAATCAGAAAAGACACATACTACAAACCTTTACACTTTGGATCTTATTTTGATATGGATGGCACTTAGCATTTTAAAAGTGTCTATTTAAAAATTTTAGAAAATTTCAAAAAGCATTAAAAATTCACAAAAAAGTCTCACTGGCACTATTTAGTTATTTTTACAATCAAAATCACAAAGCTTTCATTTGACAAGAATCCCACTAAATAGGATTATAGACAGTGAGATCTTAATCCAAGTATAAACTGAGACAACTGAAAATGTCATGGAATATTTTATTATTTACAGGGACATCAAGATGCATAGAGCATCATGGAAGGTTGAGATACACACTACAGTTGACAGAAAGAGGGCCACACATTATAACCATGACCTTTTGGATTTGGAAGACAAAGTAGACATCATCTAGCCCAGTCCTTCTATTTTATAGTGAAGTAACCCAGACTTGCAGATTTTGAGTGATTTCTTTCACTGTAGATAGTTAGTGGCAAAGCTAAACTTAAACCTAAAACCTCCCAATCTGATGCCATATTATATGACACTTCTCCATTGGATAAGGAAAGGTTTAATGAATTGAGGAGAAGGATATAGAACCATACTGTTGAATTGTGTCCCCCCTGGCGTCCAAAATATGTTGAATTCCTAACCCTCAACACCCCAGAAAGTAACTTTATTAGGGAATAGGGTCTTTATAGAGGTGATCAACTTAAGGTGAGGCCATTAAGATCCATATTGGGTTTAATCCAACATGACTGGTACCCATATATAAAGGGAACATTTGGACACTGACATGCACAGAGGGATGCTGTAAAGAGACATAGGGAGAAACCCATGTGAAGATCGATGGAGATGGTGATTATGCTGCCAAAGCTAAGGGCTACCAGAAATTAGAAAAGGCAAGGAAAGACCCTTCCCCTATAGGTTTCAGAGGGAGCACAGCCCTGTCAACAACTTGACTTCGATCTTCTAGTCTCCAGAACTGAGACAAGAAATTTCAGTTGTTTTAAGCCACTAGATTGGTGGCACTTTGTTACAGTAATCCTAGGAACTAATGCATATGTTCACATAGAAAACCAAACAGAAAGAAACAGTGAACGGAGAAGAAATCCTTGGATAGCAAAAAAATAATATAAGCTAACATTTATGGCGTGCTTCCCAAGTTGTGTATTATGCAAAGAACTTCACGTGACTTATTTTATCCTTACAATTCCTTGGGTTGATATTACCCATGTCTCCATTTTGAGGAAACCAAGTCACCAAGGCTTAAATATCAGCTACGGTCATATAACTGGTAGTGAAGCTGGGATTCAGTATTCTAGAGCTCAGGCATTTAAACATCATGTCACAGAGAGAGCTGAAGCCACTCTAAGGGAGTTGAACAACTATGATTTTGTGTCATACTACTTCTCATAGATGTCAACTGCTACTGCCTTCAAAGATGATTTTGATTTGGAAGGCTGTATAAGCAATCAAAAACAAAGTGACTACAATATTATTTTGGATTTATATGAGAATCTTCTTCCAAGGGAGTTCAAGTTCTTTTGTCTCATCCCCCACTCTGCCCCATAAAATATTCAAGCCAAATACAAAGAGGCTGCTATGATTAATCTCATTTTATGGATTTATTCAATAAGCATAAACAAAGGGCCTACTATGTGCCAAGCACTGTCTAGATAATTAGATATATCGATGAAAAAAAACAGATGTTGATCCCTGCTCACGAAACTTTCATTTGTAGTGATGAGAAACTGAGACAGAATGAACAGATTCAGAAGATTACAGAGGAAGAGAAATATGACATTTGGGCAAGAATTTAGCTTTCGCAACTTCCCCTCCTCCCTACTGTTTTACTTCTCTAGAGGAGATTGCCAGAAAGTAAATGCTTTCAAATGTGTACATAATTTTCCCATTTATTTATGTATACGTTCACTGCAACATACTTGTATGCCTGGCAGCAGAAATAATTCTCACCTTGATTTAAATTCTCTGATCTGCTTTATAACTCTATGTGTAAATCATCTAAAAAAAATAGAATTTGTCAAAATGTAAAAGATTGCCGTACAAAGCAAAATTCAAACATCTGCCAATAATCTGACAACCCCATCAGTCACCAACTTACAGCAGGCTGGAGCTTCTGATTTGGAAGTGATAACCTTTAACCTTTTCACTCTTATATCATAAAAATGATGCCCTTAAGCCATTATCTCTCAAGGCCATGTATTCACAAATAAGAAAAAAAAAAGAAATTAGTGTGCTCATTTAAGATAATTATTATAAACACTTTTGACAATTTTATTACTTTTCAGACAATTCATGGTACTCTAGACAAATTTCCTTTTTAAATATTTATTTAGCTCTTGTACCTCTATTGTTAGATTATAAGAACTCTTTAACCTTCTGGGTGAATCTATTGCAAAACAGTTTCCTAAAAAGCCAGGTTACGCTTTCCCAAAAAGACAGCTTAGAGATGATTTTCTAAGGATCTGAGAAGACAACAGTAGCAGAGAGCAGGGCCCTTCATTGGGCCCTTGGCCTTGCGAACGTTGTGCTACGGTTAGTGCTGCTTCCAATCCCGGAGGGTTTATAATTCAAACCTGCACTTATGCTTGTTTTAGCATTTGTATATTATAAATAGCACTGTAAAAAGAATGACTGAGAAGCCTACGGAATATATTAAAAAAGGAAGGCTTTGAAATACTGTAAGATCAGCCTTATGAAGGATACGTTACGCGTGGCCTTCCTGAACTGAGGAGCCACTCCCATCTCTCTTCCGACTGAATTGGAGCCTGCGCCTTTATAGCTATCTCTTGTCTCCAGGCGCCGTATTGATGAACATCACAAAATGAAGTCAGAAAAAAGAGCCTGTAAGCTTCAAGTCTGGGAAAAACAGACAAATTCACTGAACACATCTGCCTTACAGAATCTGAAACCTCCCTGATATACCTACCTAGTAGTTTGTGCTCTTTGTAGAACGATTGAACTCAACTGTGTGTCTCTATAGTTTAGTCTTCACTTACTATCGTGAGATCAAGAGCAAGAAAAAAAAGCAAGCTGTCTTTCACTACTGCTTTAAAAAACAATGTCTGTTTTCACACACAAAACTAATTTTTTGGTATGTTTCGGCTCCTTTTCTTTTATCCCATTCACAGTTACTATCCTGAAACAGAAGGGTCTCAATGCCACAGTACTATACACACTGCCTGGGACACAACTCTTGAGAACACCATTATGGTTTCATCAGGGCATACTGGTGTTATTGTACAATGTTCACATATTATGGAGATAATGTTGATCTTTATAAGTTAAAGGAATAACAGCACAGAGTGATTGGTAGTAGCTATCTACAGAAGTTTTTCTTCCTGAAAAATACTTTAGAAATCAATGGAAAGTAGAATTGGGAAATTGACTCATTCACAATACCAGGGTAAGAACTTAAGTATATAAAATAAAATAATCTGTACCATAAATTATATAACAAGCTCATGAACAAAGTGGATTAAAAATGGAAGCCAAAACTAAAAATGGGATAGTATGTTTCCAGAACTACCTGGGGGAGCCAGGGTTCTGATGAGACAAATACGCTGAATATTCTGAGTGCATAAAGGAGATGAGTATCAGGCTCTAAGCAAATTCAACGGACTTTGTTCCATTTCTACATTCAGAAACCAACCTGTTCACACAGATTGGAATATACCTTCAAGTCAGCAAGACTATGGAGTTGACACATCAATTTTACTTCTTGCTGATAATAATCAAATTTGTTTCAAATTTAGCCTTCAGCCATTGGTGAATATGGTTAGCGTGTGTCATGCCATCTGAGATTGCCTCCGCTGCATGCACAGAGACCATCAAATATCTGGATCTGTAAAACTGAAGACCAGATTCCAGACCATTGATCTACCACAGTGCAGCCACTCTGGAGCTCCTGCTAGAGCAGCAAGCTGGTCACCCTCTCAAGGCAGACGTGTTCCTTTCTATGTCACCAGCTATCAGCAAAGCCCTGGTATGCCTGGAAAGGCAGAAAGCAGTGAACAGAGCTGTGTATTTTGGCACTGAATTTGGCACATGGAAGTTGAGAGTTCATGGTCCAGTAAGATGTTAAACACGGAGTAAATTATGGAAAAATATCAAATCTATCATTTGGGTCTAAATTCAATAGTACACTTCTCTCCCCTATGCACTATGCTCAAAAGCAAAATATCAGATGATTTATAAGTCTATATTTGGAGTTTATTTGGGGGAAATTTAGTAGAAGCAAAGTAAGATTGCTGAAATGAACTTGTATATCTTGGTAAATCTTGGGCAATTAAAACTTGTGTTTTTCAGAAACTCATAGACACAGACAATAGTTTAGTGGTTACCAGAGGGTAAGGGGGGTGGGGGGTGGGGGGTGGGAGACGAGGGTAAGGGGGATCAAATATATGGTGATGGAAGGAGAACTGACTCTGGGTGGTGAACACACAATGGGATTTATAGATGATGTAATACAGAATTGTACACCTGAAATCTATGTAATTTTACTAACAATTGTCACCCCAATAAATTTAATTAAAAAAACACAAAACAAACTTGTGTTTTTAAAATATACAGAACAAATTAATCAGGGGCTCTGAACGTGTGCATGTTGCTTCTTACATTTTGAAGAACAAATCAAGATCAAATCAGACTTAAGAAGTCATGAAGCCTAGCTTACAAATGGAAAATCCAGTTTTATCAGAAATTTTTTGTGTAGAAATTAGCCTAATAGCTTAGATATTAAATCAATTTCTAATGATTGGTTATTAAGATTTTTTATAATCTCCTTAATCTTTACAAGTGACTTCTGCAAATTTCCCATGATCATATTCTTACATTTTCTTCAGCTTTTACATGACTGTCAAAGTTGGATACTCTTGATAGGGTGTCACCCACATGGTTTCAAATCTTAAGCACAACTAAGGAGTGAAAATGGATCTAGCAACCAAAAAAGTATAGGAATATAGCTCCTTTGAAAATGAAGTCTAGTTTGCTACTAAAAGCAAAAGCAGTTCTTTCTTGATATAATTGTCTCCTTTCATTCCTTTAAGTCACATCTTCATGTTTCCTTAACATACTTGTCCCAGTTGTGTCTTTCATTATTTTATTAAATACTAAATACCTCAAGAAAGGTATTTACACAGACAATAGTTTAGTGGTTACCAGAGGGTAAGGGGATAGGGGGATGGGAGATGAGGGTAAGGGGAATTAAATATATGGTGATGGAAGGAGAACTGACTCTGGGTGGTGAACACACAATGGGATTTATAGATGATGTAATACAGAATTGTACACCTGAAATCTATGTAAATTTACAAACAATTGTCACCCCAACAAATAAATAAAAAAAGAAAGAAAGAGAAGAATGACTGGCCTAGGCTAATGAAAGCTCTCATGAATGAAAAATATAGTTTATGAGAAATACTTGGGAAAAAAAAAAAAAGAAAGGTATTTAGGGCAGTAGCAAATCATCCAAGTGGGAAAAACTCCAAAAGACTGATGTGCCTGGGTCCCGGTGAATGAGAAGAAAAATTAAAGACTAATTAGGAATATTTTCTTTCCAACCATGAACAAAATACAAATTACCTAAAGTATGTAATGTAAAGTGATCAGGTAATAACCTGTGGCCAAATCAATATTACATTATTTTATACTCAGTGTGGTATTTCATACTCAGTTACGAACAGTAGAAAAGACACAGAAACAATCACAAACAAAAGAAAGAGACTCTCCCAAACCCTGGACATGTTATAACCAATATTGGGTATACCCCATATTTTGGAATTAAAGTGCTCTGCATTTCCAAAAATGTAATCAGAACTGAGACAGAGTCAGTAAACATAAAGAAAATGTCAGAATCCACCAAACAGAGAGCAAATCAGAAACTGTTTTCTTCTCCTACTATTGCCCTTATTACTACCTACAACAGGGGCAATTCAAAAACAACAACAACAAAAATCAAGAAAAAATAGCCCTACTTACAATGATACTCATGATGTCAAGTTCACATTTTTATTTGGTTCCCTAAACTGTGAATGATAGTTCTAAATGCTTTCAAAATTGTAGCATATCTCTCTCCCAGCTCCTAAATGCCACTCTTTCCCATTTCAAATCAACCAGCCAGCCAACTTATATACTAGTAAAGTAGCAGACTGGACTATATAAAATATGATAAACGCACATAAGAACAAGTCATCATTCTGATTTCCGTCCTTCTGTAGAGGAATAATAACTTCACATTGCATAGACAAGATTAGGTAATTCAACCATTTAGCTATATTTTACATTCTAATATTAAGCTGAAAATATTAACAGTGAATTGCCCTTAAGACTAATAACATCTTTTATGCAATGCAGCTCCTGAGTGAAATAATTTAAGATGAGACCCTTTTGTTTAAGCTACTAGTTTATAAAAACAAAAAACAAAAATAAAACCCTCTCGTAAGACTATGTGAAATAATAAGCATTCTACCAAGATATGTATAAATGCTTCATTTGCATTTAAACAAAAAATATTAGCAAGAATAGAAACAATATAAAAAGATGACCCTAGAAGCTGGATGACTAAAGCTTTGTTTTGGATCATAAACATGCATGTCACGTCGTCATCCATTCAGTCTGTCGGCTACATCCACACGAGCGTGGAGGAGGGAACCAGCTCTCTCCTAAGTCTCTCCAGACGGCTACAACGCAGGCTGCTCAACGCAATTTGACATTAGAAGGTGGTTTAATAGCATAATCATCTATTTACAATGTTCAGCTTAGAAAAGAAATAGTTTACTGCCCAGGATTTTGATGGATATTCAGAAAGCTGCGTATAAAAATGAGGTGTAAACTTTGACCTTCCAGCTTTGACGTCCTAAATGATTAGTTCACAAAGAGTAATCATTTTTCAGAACTAGCTGTTTTTCATCCACACATTTCTATTTCATAAAGATGCCCCCTGCACTTTCTAATTCTTGTTAGTAATCTTTTAAAGAAAGGAGGTGGAGGGGGTCATTTTGTTCTCATATTTGTTAGGACACAGGAATAAATACTGTATTTTAAAGTTATAAAATTGAAAATGGGAAAATTAAGAAAAAGTTCTCTTTTATATGTAATCTTAATATTTAAACTATAGAGCTACTGATTTTCATTCTAATTTTCCTTTTTCATCAATTCATCCATCAAATTTGTAGTACTAGGTATCATGAATTTTGCTATTCCAATTCTATGTTTGCCATGCAGTCTTCCTTCTGGTTCAGTTTTGTTTTTATATGATACATCACTTAAATAAGGTTTATACATTAAAATCCTTGAGCAAAACATTTGAAACACCATGTAATGTTAAAGTATTTTACTAAATCTATGCCCTTCATTCTGCTTAGTTCTGCCCAAAGCATACCGGTAGTCGGGATTCCCCCCCGCCCCCCCCCCCATATACTCAGCTAGCCATCTGATGTTATTACTGGTAAGAACCACTTTACAGAATTTTGATCAATGTGATCAGTTCTTTTTTCTTTTCAGACTATGTACATTTCTTTAGATTTCTATAGCCAATGTTAACATTTTGAAAACACACATTTTTGAGGTATTTGTCTTTTCATTGTTTAAAAATGCTTCTTTATTGTATTAATGAATTAGAGAAAATATCATCCTGTCCTGATACCAGGAAAATGATAAATTGTTAAATAATGTAATCAAACTGAATTCTAATACTTGCTAAAATCCATTATACAGATTACATTAATGAGCATCTGCATTTCTCAGTCCCTCCATTAATATTTTCAGAATCATGTTTATCTACATCACAGGAATATTATCAGAAATAACTCCCTGTGTAAAAGGCCTCAAGAATCACAGATGGAAATCATTACATATGCAGAGTACTATCTTGGTGATGCTGTTAAACCAAATAAAAAGCGTGTTCCTTTATTATCAGGGAGAAAATAAGTACCACCTACTTCCCAGCTTGTTTCCTTAATCTCTCACATGTGCAATTAAACCCTAAAACGTCATGCTTAAGAAATACATTTCACTGCTACTAACGTAACAGTTGTTTCCAAAATATATAAACCTATACTCATTTTATGAAATCTCAACATGGATATCATCTTAAGGTCATATTATTTCTCACTGAGAAAAAAGGTAGTCATTACTAAACATAAATAATCGCAGTTCTGGCGCAAGTCCAAGGTGTAAGCACTTTCCTCTGCTGTCTCAGCAATTCTCCTGATGTCAAAGACACATTAAAATAAATGGGAACCATATGGCTCCGCAGCAGAAAACCCGGCTCTTACAACCGAGAGGGCAATGCAATTCATTACCACCATCAGAAAAATATTTTGGGGACATGGAGTATCTCAATGCAAAATAAAGCTGCATGAGACAGGCCATTTGATTAAAATTCTCACACAATGATAGGAGGAGACATTTGCTGTTCTTCGGCTTGACTACCCTGTTCTGTTGCTTTTTATATTTTCTCAATACCACCAAGATCCGCTTCTGCAGGCAGGATTAAACAGCACCTTCCACCTGCTCAATGACTTTCCCACACAGTATTTCATCTGGTGTAACAATATCATCCCCCAAGCCTAATATATCATATGTAATAACCCAGGCCAGAACATCACTTAACAACCACAAACAATTCAAAATCCTCAACAACAAGAGCAACAAAACCCCTTTAAGATTAAGTCATTCGGAAAGGAACACCAGGTCAAAGATTATACACTTGAACTTTGTTTGAGCTTTGCCAGGAAGGATGAAATCTGAAAGCTTGATTTCTCTTTTTAATCCTTAAGCCTAAAACAACTACACTAAATTCATCCCAAATAAAAAGCCAAATCATTAAAAAACATAAAAGGAAGGAGTTAATCAATGCTGTATTACTGGCTCCATATGTCCTAAATTCTAAATTTAAAAAACACATCCAGGACTGCAGAGCTGGGATTAAAACAGAGGTTGGGAAGGTAGCTGGGAGGGGTAGCTGGGGTGACTGAGGTACCTTCTGTTTCCTGGCCGTCAGTGAGTGATTTGGGAGGGTGTAAACACCAAAAACAAAAAGACAAATTTTTACCTATGATTCTTCTAAACATACCTTTTTTTTGGTTGAGCGTATGCTTAGTTTTTACAATATTCCGTATTGTCTGTTTTAACACTTTTTAAAGCTATGAATGTCTATTATACACAAGGTCTAGTATAGAATTATCACCCAATATATACTAGGGAGTTAAAATTGAGACTCAGCTTAAATGTCAACTCCAGGAAGACTTTCACAGAACCCTTAGGATAAGGTGAGTGCTCTGTCTACACATTTCCAGAGCATCCCTGACTTGGTTTTAATAATATGAGTGTGTGTCTCTCCTCCAGTAGAATTCCATTAAAACCCAGGGGATGAGGACTGCATCTGACTCCCTGGGCAACCCTCAGCATATTGCATACTGCTGGGCATCTAGGACTCACTTGATAAATGCTTGTTTAGCTAAATTACATGAATGAATGTGTGAGCTGTGGGCTAAATAAACATTTACATTTCCAAATATATTTTTCGTTCATTTTAAATGATGACATTTGACAGTTTTCCCCTGCGGCCTCATGATCAACATGTCTTCTTTCCTCACTAATATCTAGACACTTTATTTTCCTGGAGTACTTTTCAATGAAACAAAGTATTGAAGAGAGGACACATCATCCTCATGGCTAGAGGATACACATAACTTTTATATTAGGAAACCATTTGAAATATTCTATATTTTACATATCAAAAAATCTAACATAACAAACCAACCTTGGCATCATAATAAACCTTTAAACAATCCATCAATAGTGAACTTGGAAAACCACCTCTAAAAACCCAATAGCTCGTCAAGGGAACAGTTACCTGAATATTATAAAATGATTTAAAAAGAGAAATCCTGCTGATAAAATATCACTAATTGGTATTGACTGCCAGCAAAAATATGACTGAAATTCCTGCCTGTAGCAGTCCATTAATGATAGATCTACAAAATGATTCTGTCTCTTAGTATTTAAATTGCCATCTTTGCCTTAGAGCAGTGAATGTCCTATAAAGTTAAAACCATATTGCTCAAGATTTATTAATTGCCTATGAAATATTATCCAGGCCTGTTCTACAGCAGGTGATTTTTCTCTCTTTGGTGGTAGTGGTGATGAGACAAGGAAAAAATCCTCGTTGATGAGATCCTGAGACAAGATGCAGAAATAAGCAAGGGGGTGTTTAAATTTTTGTTGAAATAGGAAAGCAGGAGAGAACTGAAATGATATGGGCTAGAATATAAATGGAACGAGAGCAGAGATTTGTCATGTTTGGGACTTATTTTACCCTAAACCTAGGAAGTTGTCCTGTTAATGTTTCATGGATGGGGCCAAAAGACATGAGACTCTTGGGTCAGAACAAACTATATTCAAAGCACATCAAACGTCATGCACACGTGTCTGTTGGTACATCTTGTCCCCCAAATTCTACAGGGCAATAGAGGGGCCAAATAGATACTACACATATGGTAGGTTGGCATGTACCAAAGGCATAATGAGCATGGGACACGCCTGCTTTTCAGCAAGCAGTAAGCCTGTTTATTGTCCCTGAAGGAGATGCTACCTCATTGTTCAAGGTTGCTTGCTACAAACACAACACTGAGAACTGGCTCAGGTAAAGAGGGGTCAGGTCAGTGCATTCTTGGCATCCTCCAAAAGACATGTAGGAAAGCAAAAACACATGGAGGAGTGCCTCTCAACAGAATTTTTATTAATTTTGTTCATTCAGAGATCCCAGGAACCTGGAATAGTATCTGTCGTACAGTAGATATTCAATATATAGTTGTTTAATAAATGAGTGGGCTTTATTAATTGGTTTCACTATAATTAAACACTGTGATTTTTGTAAAATAATTTCACAAGCACGTGGCATACCTATCACTAAGTATGTGAAAGCAACATTGAAAAAACACAGACAGAAACAATCTTTTCCTACAGCCTACGTACTAAAACAGTTCCTAAGGAATGCTTAATGAGGTATTTTTATTACTGTGAGGTATAGAGTTTTTCCTAGGTCTCTTCATAGATCAGATATTTCCCTTTGCAAACATGTCAGCAAAGGAGATAATCAGTCCAAAGATCTTTGGACTGATCTGGCAGCTCCAAGGAGTGGTATCAGCTACAGCTTTCCTATCACATCGGTGGGGCCCCTACCTCCTGGATACATAGAAACAGACCAAAGGATCTATATTTGCCCTTTCATATGCTGCTGTTAATATATGGGTCATTATTTACAAGAAATACTTTTTCCAAAGCCAAAGTAACCCCAGGTTTGGACTGTACAAGGGATAAAGGTTTCTTTTCCTTCTACATTTAAGAAGTTTATATTCCTTGAGATGAAAGAGGGGAAAAAAAATAAGCAGAATAATGAGTACACTGTATTTTATGAAATCAGAATTCAACCTCTTCCATTTTTAAGAGCATCACTTCTCAATAATTTTGATGTTTCTTTTATCAGCTGGAGCAAACTCAAATTCCAATTTTGGCTCTCAGCAGTCTCCATTAGCCAGTTCCTCTGACCGCCCTCTGATGCACACAGTCTTCAATGTCTCTAAATCTGATTTGTAAGTGACTTACACAAGCAAAATATTCTTCTCTGCCCCTTGACAGAGATCAGTTTACTGACCAAAGAGGCTCTTGGATTTTAGAGTTGGAAAAAGGAAAAAAGTGAGAAGCATAATCAATTTAAGGTATACTCTGCCTTGGCTCCCAGATTTTTGGCCTTGGACAGAGGATTCAGTAGGGATAACAGAACATTTTTTGAGTATGTGAATAATATTGGGAAAGTTAAGGGACTATTACTGTTCCCAGATGATAATGGATATAATCACTGTCCTTCAACAGAAGAAGTTACTGTTTTTCTTTAGTAAGCATTGGAACTGAGAAAGATTTGAGGAGGCCATGTGTGCCTTTGAACAAAGAAGTCTTTAGGGAGGGGAGATGCAATGATCCAGGGTGCCCAGGGCATTTCAGGGGTATTGGGGAAAGGTAAACTAAGACTTGGTGAATGGTTGATTTAAAACGGCATGCAATCTACGAAAGCAATACATTTCCATAATTTATACATAAAATAAGGATATTGGTATGCGTGCCAATTTTAATGATAGAGGTGTGTGACCATAAACGTTTGGAAAACTACTAGTACCAAAAAGGTGAAACTGTGTAAGAGACAAACTTGAATAATTTTAAAATGTTACATTCATTATTGAAATTTTATTTGTATGTTTACTATATGCCAAGCTTTTCTTAGTGCTTTATAGGTAGTTATTTATTGAATCCTCACATCAATACAATCATGGTTTGAATAGGTAGGTAGAACTGTGACAATTTCATAAATGAAACTGAAGTCCAGAGAGGTGAAGTAATTTACCCAAACCTCACAGCTGATAGCAGAGTAGCCTGATTTGAAAGGAGACAGTGGCAATCCACAGCTCCAACCATTAATCTTGATAATTTACTGCCTCCCTTTCTAGTTTCTGGAATGGGCTAATACTTTCTTCTTCCATCTTATATTCCATGAGCGCCACCTCCCAGGACCTAGACAAAAACTAGAATTATGGCACTGATGATCTAGCTGCATTATTAAAACAGGAAGAGAGAAAGCAAGTTGCCTGTGTCTTAGAAGCAGTTAGAAGCAGTTGAAGAAGTAAACCATTGTAAGCTTTTGCTGTTTTATTACCAGACCTCTAGTGGCCTAGAGCTATAAATCCTAATGACACAGGCTTTGGAGTCAGACTGGACCAGAAGGTTCAATACCACCTTAGGTCAGTCAGTTATTTAATCACTATTTCTTTATCTGGAATCTCCTAGGATTGTTGTGACAAAATAGAAATTACAAACATGAACTCTGCAGAGAAAGCACTTAGTTCAAATCCTAGGTCTGCCATTTATTTGCTGTGTGACCTTGGACAAGTTACTTTCTCCATGCCTCATGCATAACATTTTTTTGATAATAATACCTACTGCATAGTGTTGCTACAAGAATTGAATAAATTAGTCTTTATAAAGCATTAAATAATGCTTGGCCCATAGTAAGTACTATATAAATGTTAAGTAAAAATAAAGAAATCAACAAATCATTCATATAATTTGAATTTACATAAATCACTTATATGAAGCAGTAGAGTGCCTGAAATCAAGCAATCAGATTGTTAACTGAGGTGCCAAAAAATGTATACACGACTTGCATTCATCTTTTGTTATTGGTATATATTGAGTATTACAATTTTAATATAGTTTTGTTGCTTTCTTAAAATGTGTATACATTTTTTTGGCAACCTCTGCATTCATTAGCAGTGACTAGTCCCATATGATAAGGGTTTTACAATTCAAATATACAGTATTTTGGACTTTAAATTTTTTTTCTTGCATTTATTTTTGGTACATTTTGGGCATTGAATACCTGACGTATATATATGACAGATAATTGACATATATATTGGGAATTATGCAAAGTTCTAGGGTTATTACTGTGAATAAGAGACAAAATGTAACTGAAAGAGCCATTTTGTCTAAGGTGGGTATTTTAATTTTGATTTTGTGAAGGAGAAAATGGAGGTTTTCTCATCAGAGTGGTTCTCATCCAAGATCACAAGATGGTAAATGAGACACATTCACCTCTGTCTGGCTTCACACTGGTGCCCTTTCCATTTCCTGTCTGCTGTTTCTACTCAGGTGTCAGCACATTGGCTTTGTCATTCTCATTTTGCTCTTCCTTGCTCTAGGTATGCGACACCTGTCTATATTTCAAAATTATAGGTTTTTAAGGAGAGTGTTCTTTTGACTTGTTGCCTTTAGAATGAATTGATTTATATTTATCTGTCTATTCATTCATTTCTTTACTCACCCATATTTATCACCCCTCACCTGTGGCCAGATGGCTAAGATATGAAGATACAGTCAATCCTCATTATTCATGGATTCTGTGTTTGTGAATTTGCCTACTTGCTAAAAAAACTTCTTGATAACCCCACATCATTACTTGCGGCACTTTCACAGTCACTCACAGACATGCAGAGAGTGGTGAAAAATTTGAGTAGCCACACGGTCCCAACTGAGGCTGAACAAGGTGATTGCCTGCCTTCTCATTTTGGCTCTCTCAGTGTAAACAAGCGTCCTTAGAGTGGTATGTTTAGTGCCACACTATTTGCACTTTTGTGCTTTTTGTTGGTGATATTTCTATTCAAAATGGCCCCAAAGCGTAGTCCTGAAGTGCTGGTTAGTGTTGCTAGATACAAGAAGGCTGTGATGTGCCTGAAGGAGAAAATCCATGTGTTAGACATGCTTTGTCCAGGCGTGAGTTACAATGCTGTTGGCCATGAGTTTAATCTAAATCAATCAACTATATATTAAATAAGGTGTCTTTAAACAGAAACACACTAAACAAGACATGTATTGATTAGTGGCTGAAAGTGTTATGACCAGAAGCTCCCAGAAACCTAACCCTGTATTTCTCCTGAGAACATTGGTTCAGTATTTGTGAATTTAGTGTTCACTATAAGTTTATAGAAAATAACTACCATCAATAATGAAAATCGGCTGTACTTTTTCTGTGTTTGTGGGACATTTTTTAAACAACTAATTGATGAGCAAAGTTCATAAAGAGAAAGCTGACAGAAAATGATGCTCAAATGTTTATACAAAAAAGTGTTCAACTTCATTAATAATCAAATAAATAAAAATAAAAATACCGAAGTATAATTTTCTCACATCTAATTAGCAAATAACACAAAATTATAATCATCTTAATCTGTGACGATAGTAAAAAGAGATGAATACTTTTTTATACTACTGAGTGGTATATAAATTATTAGAACATTTTCAGAAAGCACTTTCTTAATGTCTACCAAGAACCTAAAAAATCTTCATCTTTTTGAATTACAATAATTCTGAACCTAGGAATCAACCTTAAAGATATTAACTGGAAATTTGAAAAATTATTTATGTCCACACATGTTCATCATTAAGTTATGTATAACGGTGACAAATTGAAAACTATCTAAATGCTCGACACTGTAAATATGGTTGAGGAAAATGAGGCTCTATCTGTGTGAAGGGATATTTCTGTAACCAATAAAATTAATAAATTTTTGTAGATGTTGTGTAGATGTAACAATACTAGAAAATGCCATATACAGTGTTCAGTGAACAAACGAATAGGAAAAAAAAAAGTTTAATGATATGTAGCAACTATATAATAATATATACAAAAAATACTGGGCCAAAAACCACAATGCTAATCTTGGTTGTCTTGGTGGTGATAACATTGTAGTTTTTTTTTTCTTTTAAATCTTTTTCTTTACACTGGTTTGGACTTTCCAACTTTTATGCAATGAACATCACAAAAAGTAGAAAACCTACAAAGATGGTAAATTCTCTATTTTCTACTTTAAGAAACATTTCTATACTTTTCTGAACATAAGACAATAAAAATGTGTAATACATTTATGAAGTGGTATTAGTACAAATAAGTCATCTTATACCCTAGCACTTATGACCATGTGTTTCACATTTTCAAAATTCCATTAAACATAAGCACAAGTACTTCTTCATAGAATTCCATAAAGTATGTTTGAGAGCATAAACCACTCCATAATGGTTATGAACGTGTCATTCCTTGCTGGTCCCATCACAACCAGCTGTAAGCACTAATCCCACCAAATTCTAAGCCAATGAGAATGAGCCAGAAATGTATTAATAGCACCCTCTCCATTTGCATGCCAGGTATACGATTAGTCTGTTCTTCCTCTCAGGGCAGACTCAAATGCACTAGAGAGTGGCATTTCTGCCAAATCTCCATATAAAGACCTAGACAGTTCGAAGCAGCCTCATTCTGTTCGAGATTTGATTCCATTTCCCTGTTAGAATTCAAGCGTCGTTAGCACAGTCCTACTCTTGTTTAGCTCTTTCATCCTACTCAGGACTTGGTCTGTTCCTTTAATTCCAAACTGTTTTATGGGTTTCTGTTATATAGCCTTGTTTAATTAACTTAGAATCATAGTTCTGTGATCTGCCTGTTTATATGATCCAGCAATATTTTCTTGCACACTTCTTTCCACCATGTCAGACATTTCAGCTAAAAACAAAATAAAAACCAAAACAGAAAACAGACCTAGATCAGAACTGAGCATTGTGACCAGGTATTGTGAATAAGACTGCTGGTCATTTTGCATAAGGGTCAGCCCTACGGCCTAGTGACTGCCCTCAGTCTCAGTCTCAGTCATAAACCAAACCTCTGTGTGCAATACTCTGGCACTGGTAAAAATCCAAAATAGTAAAAGCTGATGAGCCAACTAATGCTTAATATTCTAGTTATTAACAATAATACACCTGAAATCTATGTAATTTTTACTAACAATTGTCACCCCAATAAATTGAAAAAAAAAAAAAATTCCGAATGGAATTACCATATGACCCAGCAATCCCTCTCCTGGGTATCTACCCAAAAAATCTGAAAACATTTATACATAAAGACACACATGCTCCAATGCTCATTGCAGCTTTGTTTACAGTGGCCAAGACATGGAAACAACCAAAATGTCCTTCGATAGATGAATGGATAAAGAAGCTGTGGTATATATACACAATGGAATGCTATTGGGCGGTAAGAAAAGGTGATATAGGAACATTTGTGACAACATGGATGGATCTTGAGAGTATAATGCTAAGCGAAATAAGTCAGACAGAAAAAGCAGAGAACCATATGATTTCACTGATATGTGGTATATAATCCAAAAACAATAAAAGAACAAGACAAACAAATGAGAAACAAAAATCATAGACATAGACAATAGTTTAGTGGTTACCAGAGGGTAAGGGGGGTGGGGGATGGGAGGTGAGGGTAAAGGGGATCAAATATATGGTGATGGAAGGAGAACTGAGTCTGGGTGGTGAACACACAATGGGATTTATAGATGATGTAACACAGAATTATACACCTGAAATCTATGTAATTTCACTAACAATTGTCACCCCAATAAATTTAAAAATAAATACATAAATAAATAAATATATAAATAAAAAGGGAAAAATAAATAATAATAATAAAAATGTAGCAACATTCACATGACGGAATTTGGGGCTGGGTGGAAAATATCCATAGAGTCTAAGTTTTTCTAGAATTTAAATACGCACGGGACTTAAATATACAAATATCACATTCGGTATGTATGTTTTTAGTCACACACCCATTCATGATAAATATGGTATCTGTTTGATTTGCTAATTTGGTTAGGGTGAAGCCAAGGTCACATGTGGTAATAGTGATCATCTGTCCTGTCTTGCCCATCAGGGCTATTAGATATGGGAACTAAATGGGAAAGTTAGATTTGAATAACACAAATACATCAACTTTACTGGGAAAGCATCTCAAGACCTATCTTATTGATGGAGTTAGAACAGTTATCCTCATTCACAGATCTCTAAAACCACATAGATCATCTTACATTTTTCAGTCCTTCAAGGAGTTCTTCACCTGTACACTCCTAATTTATCCATTCATTTATGCATCCAATAACACATGCATGCATTCATATTTATTCACTCACTGAATAAATATACATTAAGCCCCCATAACCCAGGCAATTTCCAAGTGGCTTCTGCATAAAACGCCAATCTTCTTACATATGAGTCTGTCACTAGCCACAGCTAAAAAGAACAAAGTTTACTTGATCCAATAGTTTCACTTGATATGAGTAGGAGTACTATTAAAACACAGTGTCATATGTTTCTAGATTCAGAAGACTGGGTTACAACAGAACATGGAGTTAGGTCTGCTATTCCCTATGCTGTGATTGGATATTTGAGTTTAGGAGCAGAAGCTGGAGGGAGGGAGCTAAAGAGCTTTGCATAATGGATGGTGGTGACTTACAGCTCTTAGGTTGCAACTCAGGAGAAAGGAGAGAACGGGTATGATGTGAGAAAGAGTAGAGCCAGTGAGACGGAGGGAGGTTACATTGTTTTGTTGGGTAATACCTACCTATGACTCTAAAACAGATTTTCATTTCTACAGAATCATGCAATTGTAGTCTGCAACCCTGGTGAGCTGCACTGGACCATGACCACAATATCTAGATGCCTACTGTCATCAACAGAAAATCTATACCAGTCTAGACTAGTCTTATCATTAGGTAAGACACCATGTGTAGACAATATTGTCTCATATGTAAATAATGTAATATATAAAACTAGGGATTCAAAATAGGTACTTGTCCAGTGTACACGAACATTCTACATGCCATGTTCCTACTTGAGCACAAATTATCCTGTTACTTTCTCACCCGCTTGCTTTCTTCCTTCCCAAATGCCAATGTCCTTATCAAGGCAGCTGAATATCCCAGAGTATAAAGTCTCAGAAGTGCCTCTGAGAATGAGAGTAAGGGTTTCTGAAGACTTTGGAATTTAAACTTTCCATTTAAAATTCCTTCTTTTCCTGGGAGGGAAAGAGAGACAGGCTTTTGTCAATCAAGATGAATCAAGTTGTCCTGTGTGGTCTTGGAGTACATTTTTTATAGATATAGAGAGAAAAAAACATGGAGTTTCTCCAGGTTCAGCCCACTCACCTCCACTATGATCACAATAAGCTTTTCAAATGGAAAGGAAGAGGATGACCTCACTGGCACCGCAGGGGCCCAGCCTGGCAGCATTGCTTTGGCAGCTCTCCCACTCATCAGATATGCTGCCCCGGGGCTTCTCAGTATGTACAGTAATTCACAGGGGGGTGGCAATCAGCTCCCTCTGCTGAGAACCACGACAAGAGCTGCAGGTGGCTCCTCCCCCAGCTACAGCTTAAGTGCTGGGACGACTCTCCTTAGGACTGCACTGGCTGAATCTAACAGCCTGCTGGGCTCAAACACATTGGGACTCTAAGCATTCTGGGGCACGCTGGAAATGAACAACACATGGTTCCTTCCTGGACGAGATTACAATATAGTAAAGGGCACAGAAGCCATAGAAAAGCAAGGCAAGCATACCGATGTTCGAATGGATTTCCTCCCCAGGTTATATCAGTGTACTTTCCACACCCTGGGGTGCAATTATTGTCACCTAACAGGGCGATCTCTTCATGATGTTGTGAGCACGGAACATGCTTCACGGTTTTTATATTCTCAGCGCCAAGCACAAGGCCTGGCACACTTCCTGGAGTAATCCAGGTTTCTATTCACATGCCTTTTCCTGAGAGGCCTTCTATAACCTCCTAGTCTATAATAGAAAAGCCACCCATCTATCCTTCTCCATTTCCTCTTCCTCCTTTATTGTTGTTAGTCTATATCACTGCCTGATGTTATGTATTTTTCTGTATTATCCATCTTGACCATTAGAATATAAACTCTGTAAAAATGGTTTATATCCTAATGGTCAGTCTTGGTTACCACTGTATCCTCAATGCCTAGACCACTGCAAAATAGGTGCTCAGTACATATTTTATAACAAATAAATACTTGTATAATGAATGAATTGCTTTAATATTGTAAGAGATATAGGGAGTGCTATGAAAACTTAATAAAGAAATTAATCTTGGTTACTGAAGGATCACAAAAGGTTTCGTGGAGCAGGGCTTTGAAAGTATGGGAAGTATTTCAATAGTTCTGAAAAGTACCGCAGGGTTGTAAGGGACAAAACACATTCATGGACCCACGAATAGTGGGGGGTGACAGAAGAGGTTCTGCTTATACTTTAGTTACTAGTTAAATTTAATAAATATTTATTGAGCACCTACTATGTACCAGGCACTATTCTTAGCACTGAGGAAATGAACAAAGGAATAAGACACCAACCCTAATATTCAACAAGGAATAGGTGAATAGGCTAGCTTAATTTTACGCTTAAATCTTGTGATCAGGAAACTGAATTTTATTCTGTATGCAGTGAGGAGTCTTGGAATGTTTGTGAGCTGGGGGATTGAAGCTGTTATGTAGAAAACAAAGAATGGCATTCGGATGTTGAATAAAGCAAGAATAAAGAAGTTGCAATTCTCAGAAGAGGTTGCCTTTTGTGTGTGTGTGTGTGTGTGTGTGTGTGTAATTAAAAAGCATCTAAATATGTCCATAGAGGTTCATAAGAAATCCTAAAAAAACAACAAGATAAAAATATTATGGTTACCAGAATTTGAGGCCTCATGATAGGCCGTTACATTCTTTCTTAAAGATAGAAACTGAAAACCTGCTGACTCCAGGAGGTTCATGTTCCATATTCCAACACAGTTACAGGAGATTTAAGTGATAGAAAGAAACAAAAGACAGTCCTGGCTACCTCCCTTTTAACACTATTATTGCATTATCAGTCCTCTAGAGTAGGGAATCCCTACTCCAGAGGTTTAAATAGGTTTAAATAACTTGAAATGGTATTATCAGGTAATGATTGGGATGAATGCTTTAAGACACATTAAATAATCTTAACCACACAATAGGTGTCTAGTTCATTCAGATGGTCCTTTGCTAAATTTAAGGTGACAGGACCATTTGCATTAAGTATGACGTGAAAAATATTCAGCTATTACAGAATGAATCAAAAAAAGGAAGGAAGCTAACAATTTTCACATGTCTACCACAGTGCTAAGTGTTTTTCAGGTTTTATCTCATTAATTTTTGGCACAGCACTACAAACGAGATAAAGGGCATCTATTATGCAGATAGGAAATGGAAATTGACATCTGGTAAGGCACTTAGTCCATGTTCAACTAAACTTGAAAGTGCAAAGTTCTGACAAAAACAGTAGCAAAATAAAGATCTGGGTGAATCATGGGGTATGCCATAATTATACTTATTGGAAATAGCCCAGGAAGAAATATTCACTTAATCCAAGTTTTGTGTTTTTTTTTTTTAATGAATCAAAAGAAAGTATTCTAATGGAGAGTTTATTTAAAACATAAATGGGTTTGGATTTGCTAGTTTCTAGACTTAGATTTCTAAAATGTAAATGTAAATCTCTAAAGTGTCATTGCAGGGACAGACTATTAATGAAAAGAGAGAACATTTGGTTTCTCTTATTTCACTCCCCACCCCCTTAATTGCATGACAGATTTGTGGTATTGATAAGAAAATAAAAAGAACATTTTCTCACTAAATTCAGAATACCTAGGCTGCATTCTAAGCACTCATAAAATGCTTAATGGTTTTCTATTATCATTAGTGTAATGATGGCCATATTTCATCACCGTTTCTAGGCCTGGACACACAGTACAGAAATTATGAAAATACTACATGCAAGTCTTGAGTTGATGCTTTAAATGCCAATACTATTTGATTCCATCCCTTTGAAACAAGTTCATACATATTTTATTGCAGGGGTCAACCAACTTTTCTATAAAGGGCCAGGCAGTAAACATTTTGGTTTTCTGAGCCCCTCAATCACTTGCAACTATTTAACTGTCAGTATAGTACAAACAATGCACAATATGTAAATGAATGAGCTTGGTTATGTGCCAATGAAACTTACAAAAACTGGTGACAGGATAGGTTTGGCCTACAATGGCTGTAGCTTGCTGAACTCTGATTTGTATAATAGATTATTATAAAAATATAATCTAAAGACCATGATATATTCTGATTGTCTAATTACTGAATTGTATAATTTAACTGTTTCCACTTCTGCATTATCTGCTAGACAGAGGTCTTTGGGGGCACGGTGTGCATCTTGCTTTTCCTTTATATCCCTTATACATTAAAGGCAGGATAGCTGGGCAACTGCCAAGGGCTCCTAGAAGGATATCCAGAATGGGTTACTTAATATCACTGGAATAAATAAAAGACGTGTGCCAGTAAAGCTGGATTTCCACAGGAGACTTGCAGCTTATAAATTGGTCTTGTTCCCACCAAAGGAAACAGCTCCCATGAGTGAGAATATAAAAGAGCCTTCACTGACACCACTCGTCTCTGTGGAGGATATGCATGGTGTGCACACATGCTCTCCTTGTTCCACGGGAAGAGCCTCTTTCCTGCACATACACACACTGCCCTCGTTCCCTGGTCCGTTGCTTGAAGTCACAGTCACTGGCAGCCGAAATCTTGAAAGTGCATAATGCATGGCATAGCTGCTGTTTGCCAAGAAGATGTGATTTATTTTATCATTTAAACTTAAAACCCTTTATATGCCTCTTCAGAAGTCCTCTGGTTCAGAAAATTGCAATAGCAAGGCAATTATGATTAAGTTATAATGTTACAGGATGTTTAGTGCTGTCATAAATCTCTCATTTTGAACATAATGAAAATGGTATACAAATAATTGAAAACCCTGGCCTAATAAGAAAATGGTGAACAAATAATTAGCCTCCCTGGGGTATCCACATGTCCCTGTGTGTCCCTGGGCAGGCTTTTAATAAATGTTGAATGAATGAAGTCAATAGGCCTTTGCTCCATCAGTTCTGAAGCATCAAAGAGCTGACTTTGAATATTTTGAATATTAGCAGTTTTATGATATGAGAAATAAGGTAATTTCTGATAAAATTCCTAGTAGAGGATAACTGTACAAGGTCAATGATTCCTAAAATGGCATTGAAATCATGACCAGTGAGAGATATATCCATGCACAGAGTAAATATAAAATGTCTCACTTTGTTTTTCATCTGTTCTCTGGGAGAGAAAGAGATGCAGTGTGAGAGCAGTTTTGGAGAGGTTCCTGGAGACTCAGGCAGGGAAAGTGCTTGGCGTCCAGCTGAAGGGACAAAATTCCAGGGCAGGCCCTCATGGTACACAAAATGTATCCACCACTCACTGCAGCTAATGTCCTGGGGAGGTTGAGGGCTAACAGGAGAAAGTACGGTGGATTTCAAAGTGATTAAGAAGGCATTACAAATGGGTAAATTGGGAAAGGCAATAAGGCTAGGTGAAGAAACACTTGGAGGAAAGGGAATCAGATTTGGTACAGAAGAAATAAAACACAACTCTAAATGCTGCCTTGGTAGAAAACAAAAAGACCAATTCAAAATACACGCATAGTTTTAGAATTAATACACTGTTCACCGAGAACATTAGAATTTAATTTTTCAGACAGAAAAGGAGACAAAAGGAGCTCTTTCATTTCCTCAAAAATCAAAGAACAGGCACCCTTGGATGATGCTCCCTAGGTCTTATTTTAGTCTACACACAGATACGATGATTAAGCTTTTGTAGAGTCTGTTAGTCTTTGAAAGAAAGCTTGTTTTAAACAATCAAATCCACCCGACTACAAAAGAAAAAGCTGCAACCTTTCTTTTAAGTGGCTGAGAACGGAACCACGGGAAATCAGCTTGGAGTCATCTAGATCTGAAAGAAGAAATAGTTTGCTGAATGTAGCAGGCAGAACATCCGGAAATAAAAGAGGCGATCGATGAAAGTTAGAGTGCAAAATGAAGAGAAATAAAGATGAAAACTTTTAAAGGGAAGAAAAGAGGGTGATCGAATAGGATTAATGCTAGGCCGCTGATTCAGGTTTTCACAAACATGGTCACTTGAGGATTCTGGAGTTTGATGTTTACTAACTTGATTTCTGAATCAAACCTGTTTAGTGATATCTTCATTTTACATTTGGTAGACTACTTCACAAGTGATCCTGGAGGGAGAGATTACAGTCTGCCTCCGATTTTGTCATCTCTCCTGCCTTGACAAGTAACCAGATGACCTTGGACAAATCACATACCTGTGATGATTCAGCCACTTCGCAGAGATGGGGGGTGGGGGTGGAGTGGGGGGCTGGTCATAAGTGCACTCCTGAATTCATAGCATTTTGGAGAAAAATCATGGTAGCTTTTACCTGTGTGAATGAAATACATGAACCAGGGAACGAGAAAGCATAGCTATTATAAGTGAAGTGGATGTGGCAGAATTTCAGAGCCACAGAATCTGCTGTTGTTTAACGGGACAGGAGGAAGCAAACAGTGCACACGATAGTCCTCTATGTCCCTGGAACTGCAAGCAAGAAGGAGAATGGAATGTCAGGGGAACAACTTGGTAAGAACTTGAAGAAGCAGAGCAGACTAATCCTCCTGAGCAGGGTGAGTGTCAGATATGATCTATGAAAATATTCTCAAACTTTAGTGTGTATCCGAGTTACCTAGAGGCAGTAGCAAACGGAGAAATGTTTAACAAATGGCTCTTAGGATGAAAAGCTCTGATTTGTAATGTTTTCCCAATTCCTGTGCTGTTTATATTCCCAACGTGGCCAATTTCGAGCAACCAATGTAGCATCACTGAACATGGACTGGAGCAACACACGCTAAGGTGCTTGTACCAGCTGGCCCCAGTATGCTCCTACCTGGAGGGTTTATTAAAACACATCTTGCTGGCCTCACCACCAACAGTATTTCTGATTCAGTAGTTCCCACATGATGCTGATGCTTCCATCTTGGGGACCACATTTGGGAACCACTGGTCTACGAAGAGAAACATTGGAGATAGTAAGTATAGAAAAATTGAAAAGTGGTGGCACATGGGTAAGACAAGAGGACAACAGAAGTAGAATGGGGGTTAAGGGGATGAAATGGTGTATTAAAAGTCGAGTAGATCTGAAAGAACAGTATGTTTGTGGTTGCGGGTAGGGAAGTATCTTCAGTAAATCCCCCAGGGCTGATACAGAATGTGAATCTACTAAGCAAGAATAGGAGAAACCTCCTGGAAATCAACTGTGAGGCTTATTTATCAAATGACACCAGAGTTGGGTTTCTAGAAACCATTTTGATGTAATTCCACTGAAAAGGCTGAGACTAAAAACTACCTATTCACTCCCTTCAGGAATTCAACAATGGCTCCAAGAGAATTTGTTTGTTTCACCAAGCACTGTGAGGCATTGACAGCTCCAGTACAACTGGTTGGCCCATGTATTGTAGGGCACTGGAGAGAGAGTCGTCTACAGAAGAAAGGATCCAAACTGCAGCTCTCTCTTCATTGGCTGTGTGTTGGTTGGGGAGGACGGGTGTTGCACAACCTCTCCGGTCATAGTGTTTTATCCACAAAAGGACAAAAGTTATGCTCTGACCATGTCTCTGGGTGAAGAGGATTAGATAAAGGCATTTGTTCAATCACTAATCAATATACTAATAGGTGGAGCGGTATCTGTGAAAATTAAGGTACAAGGTAATGAGGCAAGAGGAAGAAAGTGTTACTTACTGACAGAGTTTTCTTCTAGGTAGAAAGTGAGAACCCCAAAAACATGGTTTGCATGTGATTCGAGCCATTAGTGCAATGTGAAGGGAGTATAGGGGTTTTAAAGAAGAGAGAATATCAGTGTGCTCTTTCAAAAGAGACAGAAAAGGCTATTTTGAGCAGACTGCCACAAATCATTTCTCAGTAAAAATAGGCTATGCCTACTTCAAGGGCCCAGAATGAAAGAGAAAAGAACTCAGGCAAGCTACCTGTGGCTATAATAGACAGAGCAGCTAGTGCAAAAAAGCTTGCAGGGAAAATGACAAAGGATTTCAGGTAACGGGAAGAAAAACAAACTAGCCCTGAATGGACAATAGAGAAATCAAGAAAATGGCAGGAAAATTATTGCACCTGCTGGAAAGGAGATGGGTGGGCTTGCGTCAGAGGTAAAGGGCTTCTCAGGCCAAGAGTAGGAGAATATTGAGGGGGAATATCAAGCCCAGTTAAATGGCTCCCACAAGGGCTCACTGTGGTCAGATATTGGGCAGGAAGAAGACTCATTCATAAAAGATCTGACATAACCAGCAGGGGCTAAAAGAGAACAGTGGAATAGCAGGTGAAGGAGTTCAACGGAAGCCATGAAGGAGTAACCGTCTCTAAATTGCATGAAACCATAAAGCCAGAAAACAACAACACGCATCACATGAGAAGAAAGGAGGCCAGCAACACGGGCTATACCACGGTAAAGGAAGCGCAACTAGAGAAAGGAAAGCGCTTTTTGTTGTGTTCATGGGGAAACGGGATGTAAGTGAGGGCATGGAAAACTGGGGGCAAGAGTGGTAGGATTTTCTCTGGTTTGGGAATGAATATGCTTTTTATCATTTTGTTAAAAAGCATGGAAACATCAAGAGCTTTCACCTGTGGCAGAGATTGATCAACACTGCAGTGACACCACTTGGCGGGTGCAAAGAGAGAGCAGTGGCAACGAAAGGTGGCAGGACACAAAGCAGACAGCAACAGGCCCTCCGGGCTGACTTCTTTGGAGGGTGGTAAGAGGCAGCATGTCATAGCAATGAGGTAAAAACAGTAAGGTTTTAGATGCGTTCAGCTCTCAAATGTGCTTTAAACAAGGACATACTGAGTCTTAGCAATACATGGAGACTTTGAAGGGGGAAAGAAGATATTTATGTGCCTCAAACATACCAATACATATATGCTGTAAGGTTCAACTTAATCATTAGAAGCTTTTGAGTTAGTTACTAATAAATTCAGCCTTTGGGTCTTTGCACTTTTCCTTTTGCCTGGAATATTCTTAGTCCAGATAGCCATGTAGCTCCCTCCCTTACTTTGTGTCTCTGCTTAAGTTTCACCTTCTTGGAAAAGCCTTTTATTACCCTCTTTTTTCCCACCCTCTCCTCTCTCTTGTTTTTTCCTTTAGAGCACTTACAACTATGTGATATGGATATTTATTATCTGCCTCGTCACTAAAATGTTGGTTCCTTGAGAGCAAGGTTGTGTTGGTCTTATTCACTGCCAAACCCTAAATGCCTAGAACTGTGGCTGAAACATAGAAATGCTTAGTAAATATTTATTGAATAAAAGAATGAATCACTGGCCCCATTTTACAGGTGAGGAAATTAAATAGGAGGTTTAGTGACTTGCCTAGGATACGACCAAAGAGATGGAGCCAGGATTTGAAAACGTACTTTTGGACTGTCACATTGTTTCAATTATTCTGCATGACTTCTCTAAAAACAAGAAATGTGTCTGAAAGGCGGTGTGACATAGTGTTGGCTTCAGAGTCGGAATGGGATTTTGATCCTGGGTCAGCCACTATTTAGTTTCCCACCTTCTTCAGGCTTCATACCCTCTCTATGCCTGTTTCCTCTTTGTAAAATGAGAATATCTACCTCACTGGGTTGTGAAGATTAAGAAGTATAATGTCTGGCACTTAAGCAAATCCTAGAGAATGGTAGGTGCGACTACTGGAGTGGGCAGAATAAATAAAGGAATGAGGTGTTAGGAGGGAGGAGGAAATAAAAAAAGGCAAGGGAAGGAAAGGTGAGAACTTTGGCTTTCCAAAGTATATTTGGCTTTCCTCAAGGGCTATAGGATGAACAGAAGGCTTCTTAGTTAAGAGAAGAAAATTCAGGAAGCTTTTGTGAAGAGGGAGGACCTCTACAGGGAAATTTATGAGGTGCTAGTTTAACAATGGATTAGACAGCGAGCCAGTAACGGACTCTTTAGGTACTAACTACGGTACCCAAAATGGGTGAACCCTTACAAAATTGCAGTTATGTAGGATAAGTAAGTCTAGAGAGGTAACGTGCAGCATGATGACTCTAGTTAATAATATTCTATTGTAGACTGGATATTTACTAAGAGTAGGTTTCAGGTGCTCTCACCACACACACACACACACACACACACACACAAATGGTAACTATGTAAGGAGATGGATACGTGAATTAATTTTACTATGTATATGTATCAAACATATAGCTTAAATATATATATATATATATATATATATATATATATATTTTTTTTTTTTTTTTTTTTTTTTTTTAATTAAAAATAATGAAATGTATCTTGATCCTTCATGGTAAAAATGAAAAAAATCAAGGTTAAATTTAAAAAATATATCCTATATTGAATTATATACTTCAAAAATACTGATTTTATTTTATGTGACTTTCACCTCAATGAAACAAAACACAAGGAGAAAAAAAGGGTTGCACCCACAGTCCATTTGTAGTAATTTAAATCCCTAAAAGTTAGAAAACTGTTAGCTTACATCAAAGGAGGGAAAAAAAGAAAGACTGACTTTGGAGCACATTTCAGGAAGAAGAAAGGACTGGCCTGATGGAAGCCCTCTGTGGTGAATTCTACAGAGCAGGCATGGAGGCCTTTCTTTGTTCATTCCCTCAGGAGATTCCATGGATGGTGGTGGGGCGGGAGTAGAGGGGAGCATGTATTCAGAATCCAAAAGCTGGGCCGGTGTTTTGATAAAGATTATTTTACCCTTTAGCTCCTGAATACGTAGAAAAGCTTAAAATAAGTAAAAATATTTAATCAAATTCCTGTATTAAAAAGTCAGAATTATGTAAAATAAGGACTATTTTCCCTCTTTTCCCACAACATTTCAGAACGGTTTTCCTGAATTTTCTTTAGGGCACATGATGAAAGAAGACACAAGGTAACCAAGCTGTAGTAACAGTGCATTGGGAAGGACACTGGGAGGAACCTCTGGAGAATGATAGAAAATTAACCTGGCAGACTTCCTGTGCTACATGATAGAAAAGCCAAGGAAGAAGACAAGTGCTTTTGTGAAGAGGAGACAAGCAAGAGTTACCTCACTTGGGGTTGCTCTAAAAGGGAAGATAAAACAGAAAATGTTAACAGCAGGAGACAAAAATCTTAGACAACAGCCACCTCGAAGTGGAATCCAAGTCTCAAAAGTGGGAATTTAGGACGGAGAGAAAGAGAAAATTACTGACTTTACACCACCCAAATTCAGTATCTGATGGCTGAAGATTGCTGCATAGAGACATCAAAGAACCAATAAATATAATATAATACAAAAGCCTGATTATGTCAAAAGGCCTGGCAATAGAGACTCTTCAGAAAGGTGAAGTGCAAATGGATTTAAAGACAGGCGGTTGGTGTGGGAGAAGAAAGTAGGATGTGTGCTTTTCCGTTGGAACCGCCATCTTCCAGTAATTCATCAAAATGACCAACACAAAGGGAAAGAGGAGAGGCCCCCGCTATATGTTCTCTAGGTTTTTTAGAAAACATGGAGTTGTTGTTCACATGTTGACCACATATATGCGAATCTACAAGAAAGGTGATACTGCAGACATCACGGGAATGGGCACTGTTCAAAAGGAATGCCCCATAAATATTCCCATGGCAAAACTGGAAGAGTCTACAATGTTACCCAGCACGCGGTTGGCACTGTTATAAGCAAACAAGGGCAAGATTCTTGCCAAGAGAATTAATGTACGTATTGAGCATATAAAGCACTCTAAAGAGCCGAGATAGCTTCCTGAAATGGGTGAAGGAAAATGATCACAAAAAGAAGGAAGCCAACAAGAAAGGTACCTGTGTTCAACTGAAACGCCAGCCTGCCTCACCTGGAGAGGCACACTTTGTGAGAACCAACGAAAAGGAGACCGAGCTGCTGAATCCATGGCATGATAAGTGTGAAAACAATAAGAGACCTCTGACTGTTGAAAGAAAGAGAGAGAGAGAGAGAGAGAGAGAGAGAGAGAGAGAGAGAGAGAGAGAGGAAGGAAGATGTTTTGAGTGTAGATTGACTTAGAGACTGGTAATTTTGTCTCCAACATCTTGACATCATTTTAAGCTAGTCATCCAGACTCACTGGCAGTTAAGTGGGGTCATAAATTGACTGGATTCTGACCAATAGGTATGAGTAAAAATAGGATATGCAACTTCTGGGCCTTGTTTTGAAAGTGTCTTTCCCCCTTTCCTTTCTTACTCCCTACCCACTGGCAGGAATGTGAACATGGTGGAAAGAGACCAAAGAACCAAACTTAAACACAAGAAGGAAATTGTGTATTAAGTATATATAGTATATACAGTATATACAGTATATATATATATATATATATATATATATATATATTATAAATATTTAATTCTGCAGCCCATTTCCCTTTTTCCATACGTATATTTTCCATCATGTTATTACCCACATAAGCCTCCCTAATTCTCACTTGGCTTATAGATCTCTTCATGGGTTAGTTCTGGGTCTATATTTTGTAAGAATCAAAGTATGTACTTAAAAAATAATATATTAAAGAAAAGCATGTATTTGAATAGCTTTTTCTTTGGTATCTATGTATTGGTTTGGATGCTATAAAAAAATACTAGCAGTAGATCAACAGGACAGACGTAGCTGAGTTCCCCAAACCAGGGAGCTGCCATTATCAGCAGTAGGCTATTCATAATTACACCCTTACGTTTAGAGAGAAACAAACTTCTATTTTATTTAAGCTACATAATAAAAGCTTAAGTATAAGCTCTATTCTATAATGTAGCTAAAGCTACTATTATTTTGTTATAGCATCCAAACCAATACATAGATACCAAAGAAAAAGCTATTCAAATACATGCTTTTCTTTAATATATTATTTTTTAAGTACATACTTTGATTCTTACAAAAATATAGAGACCCAGAACTAACCCATGAAGAGATCTATAAGCCAAGTGAGAATTAGGGAGGCTTATGTGGGTAATAACATGATGGAAAATATACGTATGGAAAAAGGGAAATGGGCTGCAGAATTAAATATATATATTATGTATATAATATATATATATATGCTGTATATACTATATATACTATATGTAATATAATGTAATATAATGTATAGTTATATATAATATAATATAATATAATATATAATACATATATAAAATATACATATATAAATATATATACACATATATAAAGAAAAAAGAACTTTTTGCATTCAATTTGATATACTCTCTTTTCTATCACAGTAATTTCAGAAATTATTTTTAATGTAGAAAATATGGTAAAGATATAGTAAGATGCCTATTAGAAAAGAAACATTTCAAAATAGAATAGAATGACCGGTGCAAACAGGGTAGTTCTGCCTGCCTTTCAAGATTTGTAAGAGTAGGGGAATATGTTAAATGAGCTGAAAAAAAATGTGTAAGTGGTAAAGCTGACGGCTCCAAAGAACAAAATAAACATTCTCCTCTGTACAAACATTTAATAGCACACAGAAATATCAAGTGTGAAGTCACAAAAGCAAAAGCAAGGAATATATGAGGTCAAGGCAATAGGGGAAGCAAGATAAAGTACTGTGCGTGCCTACGTGCACACAGGTATGAAGACTAAAATGTGGTGAGACTGTTTAAGACATTTTTCCCCCCCATGGTACAAACTATATCCAGAGCAAGAAAAGACAGATAATATTATCAGGACTTATTCTAAATTCTCTTTAATAAACAAATATTAAATTCTCTTTAATATTTATTTGCAAGTAAATAAAAACAAAATAGTTCAAACATCCCCTCATCTGTAAGCACTTCTTGGTCCAAACCTTTTTTAAACAGAAATATTCTGCTTGTGTGCTGCTTCACACATTTTTCCTTATTTCTGCTAATTTTATGCTCTATTAAAAATTGTTTACATTTTCTTTTCCCATCAGTGAAACCAGGAGTTCCCTGAGGGCCGGGCCATATTTTATGTCTTTGTGTCTTCCATCCTTAGCATATCAAATTGAAGACAACTTGAGGAAATTGTGCCTGCTGGGAATAAAGTGAAATGAGAAGCCAAAAAAGAAAGCTGGGGTTGGCATCAATGATATTTCAATAAAAAAATTGAAGGAGGCAAGCAGAACACAAATAATAATATTTGGTAGGACGCCTGCAGTAAAAGCTGCCAAGAACAGCTGTGGTCGGAGAAGACTCAGCATAACACCCAGGACTACAACGATCCAAGACTGCTTACGAAGAACTGGTGTTTGTTTAGTTTGGCTTCTGATTTCCAGCTTAAGATATTATCATAATGAGAGCAGACTACTGTTTTTTCACAATGGATAAAGAAGTTAAAATAAGGTAGGAGAAGTGAGGTTACTATATGGTGACTTCCCTCCTAAAGTGTAAATTTGAAGAAGAACACACTAGAAAGATATCAGATAAAGAATTATTTAATTACGTATCTCTCTCATACACACATGAAAGAGGATAAAAATGCGAGATGGTAAAACAAAACTTGAGGCCATCTGATCCATAGGCAACCTTGACATTTTGCTTATAGAAAAGGAATTATAATGCAATATCCTTCAGATAAAAGTCCTTGTATGAAAATATGTGAGCATCCTTTGAATGAGGAGGCACCTTACAAATACCAAATGTAAGATATCACCCACTGCATTTAAGGGATACCAATGCTATATTACCCACTATGAGTTTACATTACAGAATATAATGAATAATTAGTTACAATTTATCAAGGGTTTGTAATAGTTCATGAATTTTATGGTAATATTTATATAAATCTTTTCTGTTTTACTAATTTGCTAAGCAATGCTGTAATAAAATAAACATTTACAGGTTTTGATTTGAACGAAGTAATTAATTTGGAATTGACAGAGACATCTATGTGATACTAGTAAGTGCTGAATGGTTTATCTTATCAACCCCGTTGGACATATCCTTATTTCTGAATAAATCATATTTTAGTATCTAGAGCAACGGTTTCTCAATGTTAAGACTGAGGTTCCCTTTTAATATCAAAACTATCATCCCCTGCATGATCTTTTAATTGGGAAATACATGAAAAAAAAAAAGCCACTTTGGACTTGTAATTATTTTAAGTGAATATATTTTATTTAACTATAATAGCATCTGCATTGATTTTAAAAAATAGAAAATTAAAAATATTCACTCTACAAGCAAAGTTTCTTTTTTTTCCTATTTTTGAACAGTAGATGATCAGATACTTTAGATAGTTTTTGGAAGGTTTATCTAGGCATAAGTTCTGCTGGCTCAAATTGATCAAAATGGAAAGCAATACAATTTCAAAGTGCTTATATGCTTTATCTTGTAACATAGAAAATCATGTCACAAGTAATTAACTACAAAACTGCCTTTAATTTCACTTTAAAATTTTTTTTAAATATTTTTGCTTATGTGATACATAAAATTCCAAAACATAAGAAAAAATGGTTGCATTTCCTTTGGGTGCCCACTTCACATATATGCCCTTCATCTGAGAATTTTTCTTTGATTTCCAAGCCTTACTCTTATTAAGAGTCTATTCCTCCAGCTAGAATAACAATCTTAGCCTAATTCATAGTTAAATAAATGACTGACTTCACTAGTAAGTTTGAAAGAACTCTTCAAACTCTTTTATCTTGGGAAATATCTAAGTCCTTCTGACTTAGGTAGTTATATACGCAATTCAGTATCTTTATCAGATTGAGCTAGCAGAGAAATAACCCAGGTCCAAATGACCTATACTATGTTATTTGCCAGTGTATAAATTCTAGGACATAAAACAAGATTTTGTGAGTCTCCAATTCTTCTCTTTTTGATAAGGCTTTACATTGTGTGTATAGAGCCTTCTAAATGATTCAGAATGATTCTCTCTTGATATTTCTGCCATTTTCTTGATTTTGCCAACAGCTATGAGGTACAATATGGGGAGGGGGTGACCACATGTGGCCCCCATCAACTTTCCTCGCCAAGAAGCACCATTTGCTCCCAAGGCTCACGGCTAATGCAATAAAATGTTTTGTGGTTCAATGTGATTTCCATTGTTGGGATCTTAAGACTGCTGAATTCGACTCAAAAGTTCAGGTAAGAAGTAAAAATACTTTGTGATTTTTAATTCAACAGCTCAATAAATAGAAATTTAGGACAAAGAAGAGGGGATTTTCCTATAATAAATCTCTCATCTACTCTGAATCTTTCTAGGAACAATTTTAGGTAAAATTATAAATTTAAAAAAATTGGCTTGACTTCTCTTTTGTGTTACTCTTTTTCTTGATTTTATTATAGTTTTTCCATAATTCAAACATGCAAAACACTACTGGGGCCCCATGAACCTTCTGTTAAAAACAAAGTCACTCTTCCTACCTTATGTGTGACTGATAATTTTATAACTTTGAAGCCCTGATATTAACCATCACAAAAGGAATGGGAATGATGGATCTAAATGAAAAGAAATGCGTTCCTGACATGTTACAGAATTTTTGAACAGCTCCCCAAACTTACACCACATAAACAACAACATTCAAAAAGATAATCCAGCAATAATCCTGCTATATACTTTTCTCCAACCTCTAATGCATTACCAAATCATTCTTTAGGCCCATCTCAAAATTTGTTTCTCCTAATAAATCCTTTATAATTAACTTCAGAGTATTTCCTATCTCTGTGAAGGCTATTATTTCTAGCATCCCATAATCCTTCCACGTATATAATTTGCCCTGTGTGGGCTATGGACAGGAGGAAGATGTGAATTGACAGCAAAGATTTCCTAATGCTGGCCACACAATTATATATAATGATGTAATCTGTGTAAATATCAGTTTGTTTGGTTCATGATTCATATTATCTTCCTGTTGTCAGTGCTCCTCAATAGCAAAGGTGCCTAACTTTATGAATTTCATAGAGTCCAAATAAATGACAGTCCTGTTTGGGTGTTAAATATTAGGTAATGTTGATGACAGTGACAGCTACACTAATAAGATGATACACCTCAATTTCCAAGAGGGGAAAAATGATGCTCATAGTTTTTCAAGCAACTGCTAGAAGACAACATAGCAAAAAGACCTCTCACCACTGTGTTGAAAAGTCACAGATGGAATATATTTTTGTTGATAATGTCGTATGTGAGTACGGTCTGTGTACAAAGACCATCGAGCACCATACACTTTGAACTGTTTTTCTGTTATTGTCATATGTTTTCATTTACTTATTTATCCTCTCGCCATTTTCTGTAGTATGGAAGAACCGACATTGCAGCTACCTGTTCAGAATTAGGGCTAGCCTTTGTCAATGGAAGAGAATGAAACTGATCCAGCGGTCAATCTGGGATTGAGCCTAATACACAAACTCAAATTCTAACTAACTGAGCTTACTGACCGCAAATCAGACAAAAGCTTACAGCAAAAGACAGGAAATAGTTCAGAAACATAGGAAAACAGCTGGATTGTAAAAAACATACTTAAACGAAAAACATCTACAAATTAGCTCCCAAATTCTTTTTTTATTTCATTATAATGAATGGCATGTAATTCCTTTTTCCCAAATTCTTCCAGTTTTCATAATTTGTAATAAGTTAATCTTTATGAAAATTCACAAAATATAATTTTATCAGATAACACCAACATTTTATACCCAGGGTATTTAAAAGAATAAAAAGAAAATTGGAAAAAAACAAAACAAAACAAAACAAAAAAAACCATGGTGAGTTTAAAAATAATCATACAGCTAACCCAAAAGTATTCTGGTAAATGTTTAACAACTGGTTCCCCACGAAAAATGTATGCATTTATATATTTTATTTATATAAAGAATGTGTAGCCCACAATTTACAAATAATAAAATATACTTTTATTGCAATTCTATTTAATCAATTGATTCTCGCAGAATCAATTGTTAATTGATTCTTGCCTAATTTTTGTATCCATTGCCAACTTCTGGTTGCAACTGACAGATGAGTGTAGTTTGGATATAAATATTGGTTGACATTTTCACTTAAGCAAATGAGTAAAAGGGAAATGAGACAACAAAAACATATTGAAACTTAACTTACTCATCAATGACTTCAATGACTTCTTTGCTAAATGGGATAATGATTTTTGACTACAAGAATTATTATTCAGCTTTTTGTGCAATGCATAATGTAAAAACTACAGAAAAGATCAAATTTTAAGTTCAATTTGCATTATTCCCATCTTTTCCACTGCTCTCTTAAGTCTCCACACTATAAGCATACAGACAAAAGCAAAAGGGCTTTATTTAATATATGTAAAACAATATTCCTTTCTAGAATTTCACTGTTTTTATGGTTATAACTGGTATTTTCACCCACATGTTCTTAAACCTTTGAAACAATGAATGCAGGTCATATAATACTCTCACATACTCCTTTACACATGCATTATTTTATTATTCAGGAATTCTAAAGTCTTGCTACTCTATACAGAACACCATTTTGAAAACTGGAGAACTAATTGATTACCAAGAATAATCACAAAAATGTTTCTTAAAAAACTCTGCATTGGGCAAACAGCATTTAATACTGTGACAAGCATCTTGTGGTTTTGTGAATATCACCTCGACAATATAAAGGTTTTCTAAAAAAAGTTAAAGAGCAAATATGTAAAACTATAAATGTTTTTACTTTTTAGGCAATACAAATAAAAGCTGTTCAATGAAGACCTTCAATTAAAGCATTTGACAATGGTTTTATTTTATCCTTAGAAGATTAAAACATACCCACATAGATTCCTGCAAGTATTAAAACCAAGCCTAGATTAAGAACTGCATTATCAGAGAAGAAAAAGAAGGTTTCATTGATCAGGTCCTTTGAGGCTTCCACAGAAAGGTGTATGGTTCAAACACTGGAGTGAGGCTGACCCAGGATTGAACCTGGTTCTGCCACCTCCAGTACTCTGAAAAAAGTCACTAGCCTCTGAAATCCAGTTTCATCATCTGTAAAATTAGGATTCACAGTAATACCAATTTCCTAAGATTGCTGTGAGAATTAAATGTGTTAATGAATGTAAAGTGTAGTAGTAAACACCATTTTTTTTAAAATCTCACATTTCTTTTACCATTCAAAAAGAAACCTACCCTTCTTATAAGGTTGCAATAGATACTACCTCTTTTCTTTTTTTTTTAGATACTACCTCTTGACTGGAAATTCGAAGAGATGCTAACTGGAACAGTAGCAATTGGTTTTGTAGTGCATATTCTTATTTATCACTCACTTGCTGTCTGCTGTGTGCCTGAGCCAAGCACAGGCCTCCACCCTGCAATGTTTTTCCTGTTGGCTACCCTTTCTCCTTTCCTAATCCCATATTCTCAGTGCATAAGTATCCAATTTCAGTCCAATCGACTGCATTATCCTCTCTCTTCCTCCCTCCTTCCCTCCCTCTCTCTCTTCGACTTTTAGCTTCAAGTTACTATCCATTTCTTCTAGCAAATTGTCCTTGATAAATGTTATAGGAAAATTTCCAGAAATACCTGTGCCAACATTTATTTCTCCTCTGGTATTTACATAAAAGTCACGCTTTATCAATGTTCTGATGGTATTTAGAGTCCAGAATAAGTCCTAAAGACATCAAACATTTGCTGTGACTACTTCCCATAAATCTCATCTTGGAGTGCACTCATAAAAGCTCTCACATGTTTCCATTAGGATGGTCTACAAGAGAGTTCTGCAAATGGCTCATGCTAATGAGCCCAGAGATATTTTTAAAACCTGATGTGGTCAATCAGAGGGGAGGCAGCTGCCAAGAAGCCCCCTTCTCTATAGCTCTGAAGCACTTCCTGTAGGGAAGTGGGCCTGGATAAGAGGGGCCATAGGACCAGTCTTAGCTACTCAGTTACAACGTCAGCAGCTCTTCTTCCCTGCTCCTTTTACTCTGAAAAGAAAATAGCACTCAGAAAAAGACTAAGTGGCTCAGCTTCAGAAAATCTAAGAGGACAAAGTTCTATCAGCCATATCATTTGATTACAAAGGTTTATGATACCAATACAAAAAGCTGTACACATGAAAGAAGTAGTAAGCAAATACAACTTACTCATTTTGAACCCAACCCATTTAATATTTATTGAGCTTCTCTTATATAAAATGGACTCTATATGCTATTTTATTAATTAGGAATAGACTTTACTATATTTTCTGAATTGGACACAAACTGTTAGATGTTTTCAAAGTCTGAAAAGCAATGTTAGAATGAAAAAGATTCGTAACATTGTTTTCAACAATAATTATGGAAAACAACATAATAGTATAAAAATACAGAATCCAGAGTAAGACTGACATAAAGAGCAAAAGCTGTAATTATTAGCTTTGTGATTCTGGGCAGCTACTTAAAATCACCATTAGAAGCTTCTTAGGTTATGATAACTAAGATAATGCATGTAAAATATTGAGTGCAGTCCCCAGCATTGAATGTTTAATCAAAGTTATTAATCATAACAGTTATTACTGTTATAATTATTATTCTGAACTCTTACAATTATTTAGGACTAATTCCAGCAAGAATGGAGAGTATACTCTGGAAATTTTTACTTCCACAGTAATTGTGATTGAATCTCATAATGTCCCCTGAATAATGTTCCTCTACCTAGATCAGGAACAGCAAACAGGTATTTGGTAAACTGAGTATAGACTCAAGGAGAACTTCAATAGATTAGATAGGTTTCTTACTACTACTACTACTACTACTACTACTACTACTACTACTACTAAATATAAAACTACTATTATTAAATATAAAACCCTTTAGAAAGGTATACTCAATAACAGATCCATAATGGCTTCTTGTCATACACCTGGCAGTTTTTTCATAGTTATGACTTGTCTGGATCTGAAAACATTTGGGTTTGTATCCTTAATCTAGATATTGTCCATACTTCTCTCTCACTTTACCCAAAACAGAACTGTTCTCTGTATAAGTAGTTTTCCAGAGTAACTATTAATAAAATTTGTGTTATCCCTCATTGGAAACACCATCATCGTCATCATCATCATCACCATCATCATCACCATAGCAAACACTTATGGGGCATTTACTAAATATTAAGTACAATGTACGGCATTTTGCCTGTATTTGTTCTTTTAAGCCACCGTCAAATTTATAATGTACGTAGGTACTATTTTTTATCAGGATTTATAGATGAGGAAGCCAAATGTCAGAGATATTACATTACTTGCCTCTGAGTTGACAATCTTTGATGAGAATTTGAGAAATTAGGCAATTTGAGTCCAGACATTACATGTTTAACTACTAGAGAGAAATAGATAGGCCACCAATATGTGGATTTTAATAGTCACCACCAAGGAATCACACAAAAGGGATTATACTAATGGTGGGAATTTCAGTCATGTGGTAGAAGACATTTTAAAGCAGAGAAGCTTCTTAAAATATATTGCCTAAATGCCTGAGATCATGTTGACAAGTAGGGTTGACCTCACCAATATTAAAATACAATTAGCACAGAAATGAGACAAATGTAGACATTTAGTTTTAAAATAACATTTCACAGTATCAAATGCCTATGCATTTGAAAACTCTTTCAGATATATCATTCCTTCTAATTCTTCATTATTTTGTGATTTGCCTTAGAAATTTTCAGTTAGAATATTCCTTTGTGCTAATGAGATGCTCCAGAGTGCTCACTTATACATTTCAACTAAAGACAGCTTTGAAGAGAATTTTTAAAATTCATTATGCAAATAAATATTCTATTTATTTCTGTAGTATTTCACTGTCAACGGACCAACATACACAACTCCTTACTCCAACCACCATGACTTATTTTTACTCAGAGCTACATTATTAAATTGTCATTTTTAACATTCTAAAGTACTATACTTTGAGTGCATTATCTGTTTAATCAAAACATCGCGAAACAAAATTAATTAAAATAATTCACGTAATTTTATTTTGTTGTTGTTGAATCTACAAGCTAAAAACACAAAATGGAATATTCTATTGGACTTTATATATAGGTACACTAATGGTACACAAGCATAAACAATGAAAACAGAGATGTCCTCAAATATGATACTATAAATAACTCAAGCTCAAAAGGACTATCAGAAGTGTATCATGAGCATATTTGGAGGAAAGAAGGATTACCTGAATCTTATACAAATTATAATACCTTGGAAATTAATCCACCCTCACATTTTCCAAATGAAGAAACAGGTTAAATATCTAACTACGGTCAGAGCTACTTGTAAACAACTAAAACTAGATTGAAGATCTTCTGGCTCCTTGATTGTGGCATTTTCAATTATAATAAACGGAAGGAATTTACAGTAGAGTCCCATTCTCACAAATTCAGCTAATGCACAAGGGAAAGAAAAATCACAGCAAACTTAAATATTTTTCTTTCACAATGGCTTCCAAACACAGGCAACCATTTCTAACTAAAGAAACAATATACTAACACCATAAGGGGGGGAAAAAAAGGTGACGTGGGACTTACTGTCTATTGTATTTTGTAAGCACAAGAAGCACTTTTCAATGGTGATTTTTCTAAATGTCACCATGCAGCCTAGAGCCTAATACTGGGGAAGATATGGTTCCCTACATTTTAGGACTTAAATAATGAATTTGTGTGAAAGAATTTAAGGAAAGCATCTGACAATGTCACTTGACTATCATTGTGGACAAGATGAAGTCTTTGAATGAATATATTTGGTTCTATTTAATGACCATATTTGGCCCAGAACTTTCTAAAGTGCTACATACAGGTCTCTTTCACCTTTCCTTATTAGGAATACAGTGGTAAATAAAACAGATACAAAAAAGTGAATAGCTCTCCTATAAAATAGTTGCAAATTGTGGTAGGTACTATGAAGGGGAAGAAAGTGAAACGGGGATGGCGTGGTGACACAGACTTCTATTCCAAGTGAAAGTTATGTAAAACTTGTTAAAATTTTAAAATACTTCAAAATATTATAAAATATTTCAAACCTTCAGAAATAACGTGCACTTACTATCCATATTTAATGGATATTAATATTTTCCCATAGTCATTTCAGATTGCTCCTTTTGAAATCTAAGTAAAAGTGAGAAAATACAGCTAATGCACCCACCACCCTTCATTTCCAAAGGAACGAATCCTCACATTGCTGTGTATCATCTCTTCCTGTGTATATTTTTACTTCCATAAAATATAGTGTTCTGTGTGATTTAATTCTGTAAGTGCTATCACATCATAGAACGCTGTAACTTGCATATTTCACTCAACAGTATATATATGTAAACCTGACTATGCAGTTTAACGTTTTATCCAATTTATCGTTATATGAACAAACCAGTTTACCCAATCTTATACTAATGTACAATAAATTTTTCTTTTAACTTTCCACTAGTAGGTTTCCTAGGTGATTGAAACATCTGACACTCGTGACTCTCATTATGAGAGTTCCTACTTCAGCACATGCTTGTCAATACATGATATTGTCAAACTTTACAAATTTGCCAATCTAATGATATGATATGTGTGAAACAGGGCTTCTTTCAATTTTAATTTCCCTAATTCCTAATGGAGTTTGTGCATCTGTTCATAATTGTATTCTCTTTTTTTCTGTGTATTATCTGTTCATATTCTATGGCTACTTTTTATTGTATTAGTTCATCCTTATTTTTGTACGAGTTCCTTTTATATTTAAATACTAATTCTTTGTCAGTTAATGAATTGCAAGTATCTTCCTCCAGTCTGTAGCCCATCTTTTTACTCTCTTGATGGCATATTTGGTCACTTAAGCAAGTTTACCTTAATGTTATTTTTTAGGCTTTGTGATTTTTGCATCATACTTAATATAAAGATACTCTCCTATATTTTTTTCTACAAGTTTTACAGTTTTAATTTAACATTTAGGTATTTAGTTCATTGTGAATTTATTTTTATTTGTGGTATGAGGCAGGAATCTAATTTCATTTTTTCAATGTGACTGGCCAGTTGTCAAAACGACATTTATTGGAACAGTTCCTCCTTTCCCAACTCATTTGCAATGCCTCCTCTGTCACATTCCAAGTTGTCATTTAAAGAGGGTCTGTTTCTAAGCTCTCTGCTTGTTCCATCTGTAGTCTATCTGAGCTAATCTGATGCGTTTTAACTACTTCAACATTTTATGTGTTGAGGTCTGTTAGGGAAAGCACACCCTTCCCTTTCTTGATTCATTTTCGAAATCGTACTTGGTCATTTTTTTAGCCCTTGACCCTTTCACAGAAATTTTAGGATAAGTTGGACCTATGTATATTTTTTTAATGCATAAAGGAAAAATTTAATTACACAAAAATGTAGAGGATAGCATAGTAAACTAAACCTCCAGCTTCAGTATTTTTCAGTCTCATTTAATCTATTTCTCTTTTTTGCTGGGTTATTTGGGAGCAAATCCAAGATATCTCTATTTTCCTGTAAAACCTTTCATACATGTCTTTAAGAGATGAGGACTTTGGACCTGCACACTGTGGACAAAGTGATCAGGCTATAATCACTGAAACCTGAAATACAGAGTCAGTCATGGGAGGACTGTTTCAGGCAGGATCTTAGGGCAAGAAAGGTTTGTTATGTTCAAAGAACTGAGGTAAGATCAATGTGGCTGCAGCTTGGAGATGGAGGGAAGACAGAGAGGAGAGCAAAGGCTTACTCACATGAGGCTCTACCGGGTTCTGGAGGCCATGGTTATAAGCACCATTAGAAGCAACTTAAGAATTGAAATAGGAAAGTGATGTCCTACAATATAGTCCTGCATAGAGAAGAGGCTGAGGCTCCGGAGAGAGGAAGCAGAGAGAGTAGCTGGAAAGCTCCTGTGGCAGTCCAAGAGAGATAGGAAAGTTAAATGTACTCGAGTGATACAGTACAAATGAAGAGAAGTGGACGGACTTGATACATATTTATATAACACATGACTGTGGAAGAAAAAGCAAATAAGTAAGAAGACAAACATAATTCTAAAAAATATCTCAGCAGGCTGAAATAAAGAGCTAAATCTAATAAGTTCCAATTCATTAAGGTTCAATGTGAAGTCCTGATCCTGAACTGAAACCAAACCAAATGACAACTAAATGAACTGCACTTATATAATGTTAGTGATCTGACGTGGTAATGCCTTTTTTCCTAGCTGATTCAAAGGATGATGAGGTGACAGCAACTTGGATTCCTTCAAGTGTGTTATACAGCTACTGGCTACTGCATAAGTAGTTGCACAGCATCCAATTAAACAGTGATGTTTCTTCCTGGGAAAGCTATATATAAGCAAATGAAATGTGAAAGGTACATGTTAGGAATATATAATTAGTGGGACCCTACTTAAAACACAGTTCACCGCTACATATATTCGAATCTAATAACCAATAAATCAGGATCCTGATATATCACAATCACAAATTACAGGATTCGTTTGTAAGTTGGTATTTATTTCCACGAATGTTCATGCTGTTATGAAGACCTACAATAAACGCATCTTTTTTTTCTCAATTATATGGTTTAGTTGTACTAAAAAAAGGACAACTCTTTACACAGCAAAGTGTTATTTATCAAGTATTTAACAGTAAGTGAACCAGCACCAGGCTAAGTACTGAGAAGAACACATGCTTAAGCTCTACAAATCTCTAAAACAGATAAGGTTTATGTGCAAATGACAATGTAAAACAGAATACGGTAAGTGTTGGAAAAGTGCTAAAGTGCTGTTAGTTCGTGAGCTTTTGAAGAAACTGGATTATGTCTCAGTTACTTTTATATTTCCAGCTGCTCATACTAGTACAGTGAAAGGCAAATAGTAAATGCATAATAAGTGCCTATTCATTCATCCATTTAGACAAATATGTTTTAAGCGCTTACTAGATGCTACATATACAAATACCTAACTCCTGCTTTGATGAACTTATCCTCATTCATTCAAAACTCATTTTGAGTACCTTGCTTAAAGGTAGAAGGTAAGGGTATGCAGAAAAGGACAAATATTAAGGCAGGTTTCAGAAGGATGAGAAGGCAAGGAAATGTGCTACGTGTACGGTAAGACGAGGTCGAGTGACTTGAGGAGGCTGGTAAACACTCAGTGCTTTGAAATGGAGAGAAAAAAATGACTGTGGGCATCTGGTAGGATGGTTCCATGGCAATACTGAGTAGCTGAGTTTGAAAACACACATTTTTGTCATTTTTCTCCAAAGCTTCTTAAAGTGTTCAGGTACTTTGAATAAAAAGGGAACATGGAGTGAAGGATTTGGGAGAAAAATGGTTAAGAGTACTGGTCTTCAAATTAAAACCCAAAAAAAAAAAAAAAGACTGAAATAATGGAGCAAACGAAGGGTGAAAAAAATGTGTATAGACAAGATGGTGCTATGTTGGGGAAAACGAGGATGAGGTAAAGAAAAAAAGTGCATACAGGGAGAAAGGAAACGGAAGGGAAAGGGGTGTGGTCTGAGTTTGGAATACTAAAACTTGGTATGTTGGAGGATTGTAAAGCCATGTTAGTTTATGAAAATATTCTGGATGAGGCTGTGGACATGCTGCTAAGTGAAGTAGAGGTAAAAGACATGAATGGAATAGATAGAGGTGGTCAAAGAAATACAAGACTAGTGGTTCCATGAGCCATTCATCACAGGGCTGCTGACATCGTCACTTAGTGGGGAATGCAGGGATGGAAAGGATAGTAAAAAAAATCATTGCCGAAGATTTTGAATGTTGGTGAACTACCAGGAGGTTCTGGGGAGATGGCAAAGACGATTAGTAGGAGACACTTGGTAAATTTTTCATAGAGAAAGAAATATTGATAGGGACCTTGTAGTAGGTATAGAACTTCACAGTCCGAGATTGGAAGGCAGAGAACACATTTCAGCCTGAAGGATGGTCTAAGAAGTAGCAGTGGTTAACTTACTGATGTATCGTTACTGGAGCTCTCAGATGAAATGATCTGAAACAATTCCTTTGTATCAGTCAATGGGCTTTACAGTACATTCATGTGAGTATTTTCTGAAAAGACCACTAGGTCATATCTATCTTCCTTCACTCATAATTATCCCAGCTACTTAACTCCCTTATCTCCAACAAACTAAACACCTAATGATTCAACTAGTCTACATCTGGTGTTTAGATACATGACCTAGTATAGATCGACAACTAGTTCCATGTTTGATCTGACAAGGCCTGGCTAATTGGTTGTTTTCCAATGTAAGGGGACGCAGAAAGTCTGGGAATCTCTTAATTTAACAGTAGATTTACAGAGGTGTCTTGACCTTGCTTATTTTTTTCCTACTTGGACTCTGCTCTAATTTAAGATGCTATTTGGATCCTTGTTCTTAGAATTATATTATCACAGAGTAGGAAGGAGCTTTTGAAGGTCATGTGGTCCTACATCCTGCTCAATCGAAGACTTCCCCTAAAATACTGTTTAGTTTCTCCCTGAACACACTTCCATTGTTTGAAGAATCACTGATTCTGGGGTAGATTCTTATACTTGTCTTTGCTATAGTAAATTGTGAAATTAAAACGGCAATGCTGGGTAGACATGATCTGTCACGGTATCTCCAAGTTGTATTTACTACTTGTAGTCTATCATTTTGACCTTCCTGAAAGCACCTAGCACCGAGCCTGTAACATAGATATACTGTATTTGTTGAAACTGAATCTAAATCTTCAAGGCATCTTAACCGCTTGATAGAGAAGAGATATATTTCAGTGATATTTCCAGTAGAGTAAAGTTTCATGTCAAAATCTGTTTTCTATTGATTATTTATTCCCAAATCGATCATTAAATGTGTAGTCACTGGGAACGAAATAACATTGGTGGAAGACTCTGAATTGGGTGCACGTGGTGGTGTGTTTATGCCCTGCGTATTCAGAGAGTAAAGAGAGGTTAAGTAATAAAGGAGGAAGGAAAACATAGATAATAATCTCAGCTCTTGGGTAAATTATGAACACATCTGAGTGTTAATTTCTACTTTTATAAAATGGGTACAATAATGGCTTCTAATACACAACAATTTTTGGATATCAAATGGACTCAAGAATGTGAAAGTGTTTTGTAAATTGGGGGAGGGGAGAGTGGTAGATAATGATAAAGAGGATCCAATATAGAGTGATGGAAAGAGAACTGACTCTGAGTGGTGAACACACAATGTCACATATAGATGATGTAATACACAATTGTACACCTGAAATCTATGTAATTTTACTAACGATTGTCACTCTAATAAACTTTAATTAAAAAAGAAAAAGAAAAATGGAACTCTTATCCTTATGTAGGACATCCACTACCTGTTTTCACCTGCAATTTAGAATAGCTGTCCTTTTACCTCTTGATATTTTCACTTCCTAAATACTATACATTTATTTGTAGAAAAACTCTGTTGCAGGAAAATTAATGTATTCCCTTTGGGAAGGATGTTTCATCACACAGCTTGTCTTTATTCATGTGAAGTGCCAAAAACCTTGAGAGGACAGAAAAAAAATCAGTCCTCTCTAGCTTCTCTGTAACTCTCCTTTTGACAGTGCTCAAGTACAGGCTGATTGGCTATAAAGCCACAGGGATTTGATGAAACAAACTGTTCCACGGCAATACAGAATCCAGCTGCTTGTATCTCAAGGGAAGTACAAGATATGACCTTGGTTGGTCATTGCTAAGTATGCTAGTTGCCTAGCAAAACTCAGAAGTCCAAGGAAAAAGGCATAAGCCTTTACTAATTTCTATTTGGAAGATTTTATTATCATAATGTGATGTGTTGCATATTGAATATCTTTACAGAAAGCTTAGAATATCATGGAATTTTTTATTACCATAACTGCTGACGTGTCATTCTTATCAAGTCTAATATTTGTAATGATAACAAAATGTTATGTTACACAATATGTTAGTGCTTAGAAAGCACTAAATACATGAACTATTTTAAATTTGAAAGATGAGCTCCACGAGATTTCAAAAACCGTATTTTTAAAATTCTTAACATGAAATTAAATTTGGTTTCCTAATAGTACACAAATTTGATAGTCATCAAAAATCCTTCTCTACTCTAAGCAGGTATTCATTTTTAGTTTTTGAAAGTAGAAAAAATATATTAAAGAACCAGAATTCATCAATAATATTTCCAAAAGGCTTTGTCCATAGATTCGCATGCAGATAATAAGACCACTTCAGATAAGTACATATTTTAATCTAGATGAAAAAATAAATAAAACATATTCTTAAAACTGTGCATCAATTTTTGGACTAGCAAATAATATGAAATATATTACTAGAAACAAGAAACCCTTTAACTACTCCTTTCAAACTGGTTAACATGCTCAGATCTTTCATACATTAAATATTCTAGGTAGAATTTTCATCTTCTGATTCTTCATTTTCTCCCACTTTTCTTTCCTTTTCATAATGAGAATTTGGTAAACTAAGACTATTAAATGAAAAGAACAGTTTTAATTAAATTAATGATTTAACTATCTTTAAAAATCATGAGAAATCTCTGCCAGATTTCATTCAATACAAAGTTAAATCAGCAATTTAGTAAACTAACTATTGTCAATTACCCTGTTTCCCCGAAAATAAGACCTACCCAGACAATCAGCTCTAATGCGTCTTTTGGAGCAAAAATTAATATAGGACCCAGTATATTATATTATATTATATTATATTAATTATATTATATTATATTATATTATATTATATTATATTATATTATATTTTATTTTATTAGTATGCCCAGTCTTATAGTAAAATAAGACCGGGTCTTATATTAATTTTTGCTCCAAAAGATGCATTAGAGCTGATTGTCCACCTAGGTCTTGTTTTCGGGGAAACACGGTACCACTGATAATAACTGATGAGCTAAAAACCTTTCAATAACTTTTTGGACATCATAAAACATGTCTATTCTATTCAGTGGGGAAAATATCTGTTGGACGTAACTCAAAAAAGTCTTTACTAGTCAGCTGGTGTATTGCACAATTTAGCTGACCATGCCATTTCAATCTGCTGTTTGCATACATACATACAATCTAAACTCAAGTTACTTTAGCTTAAAACTCATTTGTTGTGGGATACATAAAATATTAACAGAAATAAAAATTAATAAATATAAAAATTCATCCATCATTGTAATATCTGAACAAGTCAAATAGCTTTCACTTTTTAGAGCACCTTATCATGCTTTGCCCTATCTATACACTGACTTTCACTAAAATTATAGGTGAAATTTTGTGTTCTGCTTTTTTTAACATTACCTCATAAGTATTTTACATATTGCCATAAAATCTTTATAACTTTCATGAAAAAAATTGAATTTTCATGAAAAATTAATGTATGAGTTACCATAAATTCATGGATTATTTCACCACACCTAAACATGTTATGTTCTTCTTCCCTTCCCCCAACCCATGCTTTTGGTACTATCATCAAGCACCAACATTTTCATTTATGCATTTTTCCCCTTGTTTTTGATTTTCCCCCTTTAGATAAATTATCTGAAGTATAGATTTATAGACGTGAATATTATCATGGTTCTCAAGTTTCCAAAGTGCTTTCTAAATTTCACTACCATCAATAGCAATGTCTATACCTGTGATTTGTACTGTGGCCTTCACCAGGATTTAGATATCAGTATTTTTTATTGGAGAGAGGAACACTAACTTCATGGAGATAAAATTTTATATTATGATTTTATACTAAGGAAATATCACGAGTATTGTTTTACCACTGTTGTTAAATGTTTTAAAATACTTGCTAATCATATTTTCTGTTATGTGGATTACCCTTGGGGTATGTGTCTTAGTATTTACCTAAAAAAAATTGTGTTTTTTTAAACTCTATCTAGAAAATAACTGTATACCACAAAAACCACAAATATTATTTTTCAATATAGGTTGTTTGACAATACTTTGGGCTTTGTGTGTAGGGTTTTTTTTTTTTCCAGCAGATAAGTTTAGTAATTTTACATTATTAAATATGTTAAGTATATTGCAATGTGACCTTTTTGTTACTTCAAAGCTCATATAATGATCCTACCAAATGTCAGACAAATATGCAACTTCCCCCATGATTTGATTTAAAAAAATATTTATCTATTTAATCTATCTCTAATGTATTTTTGTTTATGTTATGAGATGTATATCTAAATTACTTTGCTTGCTAACTCTAATACCACAACCATTTATTAAATACTCCTTCTCTTTCCCATTGGTCTATAATGCTCTATTCTTGTATATATTAAATTCTTGTATGTAACATATTGAGATTTTCTATATATTCTTAGATCTAGCCAGTACCACAAAAATTAAATTATATCATTTTCTATTATTATTTGCTATGTGGAATGGCTTTTCAACACATATGCTTTCTTTAAAAATATCCCTTGAGGATCCTACTGAATGAGAGCAGATATTTGCCAGTGATATATCTGATAAGGGGTTAATATCCAAAATTTATAAAAAACTCAACTCCAAAAAGACAAACAACCCAACTAAAAAATGGGCAGAGGACATGAAGAGACATTTTTCTAAAGAGGATATACAGATGACAAACAGACATGAAAAAATGCTCAACCTCACTAATCATTAGAGAAATGCAAATAAAAACCACAATGAGATACCACCTCACCCCAGTCAAAATGGCTATCATCAATAAATCAACAAACAACAAGTGTTGGCAAGGATGTGGAGAAACGGGAACCCTTGGGCATTGTTGGTGGGATTGCAGATTGGTGCACCCACTATGGAAAACAGTATCGAGGTGTCTCAAAAAATTGAAGATGGAACTACCTTATGACCCAGCAATTCCACTCCTCGGTATCTATCCAGAGAAATCCAAAACTCTAACTCAAAAAACTTTATGCACACCTATGTTTATTGCAGCACTATACACAATAGCCAAGACATGGATACAACCCAAATGCCCATCGGTAGACGAGTGGATTAAGAAACTGTGGTACATTTATACAATGGAGTATTATGCAGCCATAAAGAAGTATGAAATCTTACCATTTGCAACAATATAGATGGACCTAGAGAACATTATGTTAAGTGAAATAAGTCAGAGAAAGACAAATACCATATGATCTCACTTATATGTGGAATCTAAAGAAAAGAATAAATGAACGAACTAATCAGAAACAGTCTTAGAGACATAGAGGAAAAACTGAGGGTTGCTAGATGGGGGCGGGGGATGGGGATAAGGGGGAAGGTGAGGGGATTAGAAAGCACAGTAGGTAACCACAAGATTGCCACAGGGTTATGAAAGTCAATTTGGGGAATGTAATCAATAATGTTGTAAAGATTTTATAGGGTATCCGATGGACACTTGTCTCATTAGGGAGACCACCTCAGGAATGATGTAGTTGCCTTATCACTGCAGTGTACACCTGAAGCTGAAGCTGAACAATAATGAATGTCAACTACAATTTTATATATATATATATATATATATATATATATATATATGTAGTTACAAGAAGCGGAGTACAGCATTAGGAATAGAGATGGTGGAAATGTAATGGTTGTATGCGATGTCTAAGGGGTAGTAGATTGGGGGAGGGGGTTGTCACTTTGTGAGGGATATAAATGATAAATGTCTAACTATTACATTATTTTGTACACTTGAAACTAATAAAATCTTTTTTCAAAGAACTGAAAAAAAAAAAAAATCCCTTTATTCTCATTAGCTTATTTTTCCAAATAGATTTTTATCAGTCTATCACCTTCTAAGACAATCCAGTTGAGAATTTTAAGATTATACTCTTATATTTATAAATTAATGTGAAAAGATTTAGCTTTACTACATTGTTATATCCAGAAACATAACCTGTCTCTTCACTAATTACAGCATTCTTTTGTAATTCACAATGAATAATATTTTAAAGATACGTCCAATATTATAATTAAGAGGCAGAAGGAGATAATGGAAAAATTGAAGACTATGGAATGGGACAAGGTTCAAATCCTGTCTGATCATGGGCAAAATGCTTAGCCTCTCTGAGCCTCAGTTATTTCCTCTGTAAACTAAAGGGAGTGGTACTACCAGGATTTCTGTAAAGAATAGTGACAATGTATATAAAGCTATTGGAGCACAACCTGTATCTAATAAATGTTAGCTATGATCATAATTCATAATAACATGTGCTTAGTATTTGACATTCTACAAAGTTCTTTCATGTGTATTATCTCACCTGCTCTGTTGATCTTCACAAAACCCTATTTGATGATGATACCATTATTATCACTATCAATATAAAGACAAAATTGGTAAAGATATTTCTTTTTTTAAATAAAAAACATAAGCTCATTTCTTCTCATTATGACACATGTAAATGTATTTGTACATTACCTACATCACACAATAACGTTGTCCCTAAATATTTTACGATTTTTTTTTCCTGCTATAATAGTTGTAATTGATCTTTCATTGTATTTTCTATTTGTTTTGCTTCCTTAAAGGAACACTATGGTTTTGGGTATATTTATTTTATGTTCAACAGTTTTATTGAGTTCCCTATTACCTCTTAAAAACATGGTTAATTCTTTTGGTTTTCTGGGTTATCACATTTCCAAAAGAAATTCTAACACTGTAGAATCATATGTTAATATAATCATCTACTTAATTGAAAAATGAAAGAAACTGAGACTAGTTATCTATCATGGTATATTAAAATCTTCTTGTTGGAAACATAAATTCAAGAAGATTATTTAGCTATTACTAGTGAGTATCCTTTAGCTTGTATGTTGTATTACCTTAAGAATGTTTCTCATCATTTTTTCAAACCTCACAACACCTTGCCTGATAGGAAGGGATGCTGCTGCAGTGTGGCAGGAAAATGAATCAGAGAAACCATACATTTCTTCATCTTTGTGGGCTTTAAATATTATTCGTGGGGCTGAGAGAATAAAGGGATAAACTACATGCACTTGCACACTTGAGAGAGTTTTGCTGCTTTTCTTTTCTTTCTTTTTTTTTTTTTTTTAATCTCTTAATGCATGGCTGGTTAAGCTTTTTCTCATCCTACCCTAAACCTTCAATTCTCAAATACATCCCCCCCCCTTTTTTTTCCTCCCAGAATATTTTTTCAGCTGTGGAAGGATAAAATACTTTGTGCCTGTACTTATCTTTTCCCATCTACTCCCAGAGTGGGGTACTTTCTTCAAAAAGTAATAATAATAAAACGTCTTTTTCCATTCTATCAGTTGGTTAACATGACCAAATAATCTCCTGTGAACAGCAATCTAAATAAAGAAATTCACTGATGCCTCCAGCATATTTCATTTTTACTTAATCATGATTGGTTTTCAGATCAATTGTGTGTGTGTGTGTGTGTGTGTGTGTGTGTGTGTGTGTGTATGAAGGCTTAAAAAAATGACCAAGATGATACAATTATTTTCAGTGTAGAATAGACAATCAGTTTCAGGTATGGTTTCTGTACTCACGGGGAAAATGATTAGAAGTGGACGGATTGACACTGTCCCCACTGTCAGCACTTTCACTGCTGGAAACTTCATCATCTGATTCCCGCACAGAGGAGCAGGGCGAGGAGCCGTCAACTTCTTCAAACTTCCTCTTTAAAATTCCACTCATAGCTGCAGCGCTGTCACATGTACCTGTAACAGGAACGGGAGCAATGAAGCATTGAAATATTTGACCGCTGGATGTGTAGCCAAGGTCTCCAGAGTCATTTTTATGTGGCTTTTTATACATGAGCTGAGCTTTCCTTGAAGGGATCGCTAAGCAGGTTTTTCATTAAAAAAAAAAAAAAAAAAAAAATTCAAATTAACAAAAATTAAGTTAAATTAAATATGAGCATTTGAACTTTTGGTTACTAAAATGTACCATTTTTTTTTTTTTACATAGTTCATTTTAATGTAATACCTCTATACCTTTCTGTTGGTAAATTGAGAAAAATCCACCTGAGTCCATGAAATTTTGTAATGAAAACAAATGCTAGTGGCCCCAAAAGTCCTAAATGATTACTGCTTTGTATAAAATTCATCCGGAAGAAACACAGATAAGTATGCAAAAACTTCATACTCAAGTTTTAACTTGCGAGAAACCTAATTAGCTGAGCACAGTTGAAGCATATGAAATCAGTTTCTAAATTTTAGGTAGTTTCCATTTCAGTGTTGCAATAAGGTGAAATCTGTCCCCATGATACCTGGTTGCTGAAGCTGTTGCCAGTTTCAGAAACTTCCTAAGGCTATTTACCTGGAAGATAGCACTGACTGAGAGGGGAGGGTGAGGGGAAGAGAGTGGGCACAGTTTCTCCTAAATACTTTCTTTAAGATCAATGGCTTTCCCCTTCTCCTTGGGCTTTCTCCACCTTCCCATTTACCTCATGACTATGCACAATCTCCCAAATAAAGAGCATAAATTTTGCTTTGCAGTGCAAGATTATTTGGGGGGAATTATATATATATATATATATATATATATATATATATAAAAGCTTAGATATAAGTACATGGTGTTACATTCCTAAATTAGGTTAACTTAGCTGAAAGTATTACTAAGTCTACTCTATACATTCTATCTTCCATCTCATTTGTCAGCTCATTTGAACTCTCATTTGAGTTCTTAAAGCCATTCTCTCCTTTTCCTGCCAGAGTATAGCCATCATTCCTGTTGATCGGGAGAAATCAAGACCTTTAAAACTATTCTGACATCTCCTTAGTTACATTATCTAGGTACTGACCTCACAGATCTCTGAAATCACCCCTTCCCTGCACAGATCACAGAGCAAGCAGCCTGCCCAGCTCTCCAAGGTCTAATTCAGTAGTTTTCAAAGTAGGCTACTTGGATTAGCACACTCAGCATCATGTGGGAGGGAAATTGTTAGAAAAGCAAATTCTTAGGCTCCACACTCCAGATCTCCTGAATCAGAAATTCCCAGGGGACAGGGCCTAGAACCCTGTGCTGTATGAAGTCCTCCAGGTGACCTGGATACACATTCAAACCGGAGGATCGCTTATCTAATTTCTAGTCTATTTTCCAGTAGCTTCTCCCTGGACTTTCCCCTTCTTGGGTATGTTCATATACCAGCCCTAGAGAGTCACATAACCCAGTACTCAATTCCTAATCAAAATCTCTTCTTTGGCCATCCCTGGTGTGATTTCTAGTAAAAAATAAGTACAGTATGAGAAGCCACTAAGTAATTATCATGAATTTCAATTTACCCCACTCACCTAAGCACATGTAACTGGTACGGATATGCTTGACTCCTAGAGTGGAATAAGGGCTACAAAAAGAAGTAGAACATGTTACCTGCCCTCAAGGAGTAAACATCCACTACACTGGGCTCCATCGAATTGAGAACACTCCCAAGCTCATGTTCTATGGCCTTGTTTTACTAATCCATGTCTTTTGCATGACATATTAACACCAGAGATGTGACAGCAATAAGAAGATACTGCAGTGTCCACTCTTTTGAGAATAAAATCTCTATTCTGACCGGTTTTATTAGCATATTATTTTCTCCATCTAAAAGAGTGTGAAAGGCATAAAATGTTCATGCATAACTGAGCAGGGCAAAGAGAAAAAAAGATATTTTAAGTAAGTTCTTGAAATAAAAGTAGGACAGGATATAAATTTTAAAATGGTTCACTTCAATCAAACAAGATGCAAAGTAATGCATGAGGGAGAAATTCCAAGACAAAGTAATACAAGATGGAAACATGTTTAAAAAGTACATTTTTACAATAAAATGTTGCAATTGGTGCAGTTAAAAAACATGTCCTTAACCTCTACTTCCCCATCCACCTCCCCCACCTTCTTTACGAAGGGAAGATTTCTGAAGAATCAAGGACCCTCAGTTGGGCCACATGGAACCATGTTCCAATATGGCAACAGGTGGTAGTTGGTTCTCTTCTTTTCTCACTTCCTCTAGAATAAGAAGGGGCATTTTTGAATGGATCGAAAGTCTCTTCCTCCCTTTGGTATTACATTTGGAATTGGCAAGACTTGAAGCAATGGAGTCAAAGATTGGATGTCATTTCTGTCTATATCTTTGGGACTGAAAGAGCCTGAGCTAGACCCAGGTCAAAGAAGGAACCACTTAGAGTAGATTAGTATCTATGCTAAAAATTAAAAAAAACAATAATTATATAAAGTAACATATATCTATGAAACTGGTTAAGCGCTAAATTGTTTGTGCAGCAATCATAACACCTATCTAGTGTTACTGCCTTTAAAAAAATACATGAGTATAACAAGATGTCATAACAAATTACGAGGGCCAAATGACTCAGTGCTTACCAGTATGTCACCCTTGATCTAGACCTAATAGTGGAGTGGTAAACAGAGCAGGTGGTTTTCTACTACATCATCTATACCATCTCACTAGGGAAGAAAAGAATACAAGAATTTAGGCAGAAGATGAAGCTTGGCAGGTATTAATTGACTCAATAACTTTGAGTAACTGAAAATCTAAGACTCGATAACAGCTATTTTAACACAGCTTCTGTTTCCCAATTCATGAAACACATGTTAGTCAAGGGCATCACCATTTCTCACTTGGACTAGGACAAAAGCCTCCTAATTATTCTCTCCCATCCACTACTGTTTGCTTTCAACCTGTTTTCCAGGTTTTGGGCAGAACAATAAATTTAAAATGCAAATCTGATCATGTCAGTCTATAGTTTAAAACTCTTAAGTGGCTTTGGATTGCCTTAGGATAAAGTTCAAAATCTTCAAAATGGCTTATAAAGTCCTTAACAATCTACCTTGGCTAACCTCTTGATCTTCAGTTTGAGCCACTAGTCTTGTCAATATTTCAGCTCTAATAACCTTTCAGTTTCTCCAACCTGCCATTTCTCTCTGGCCTCTAGGCCTTTTGATATACTGTTCCTTTTGATCCATTTTTAAATTTCTTTTCCCATTGCACTTACCACCTTCTAAATCCATATTATTTATTTATGTATTTCTAGGTTTATTACTTAGTATTTTCATTCCCTGCTAAAGGCTGTAAGGGCTGAGATCTTTATTTTCTTTACTGATCTTCCATAGATATAATAGGTGCTTAATAGACATATTTGATAAATGAATGAAACCACTCTATTTCCGTCCTTTAATTACTTATCAGTGTCTGTTTTCTTGGCTAGACTGAAAGCTTCATGAAGTAGAAATCATGTTCATCTCATTCAGCACTCCATCTGTCCTAGCAAAATACTGTATATTTGATTGAATGAGCATCAAAATGAAACATGAAATTAACCTCAAAACATCTTTTTTTTTTTTTGCTTTTTTGCTTTCAAGTACCCCAAAAGCCAATTCTAGCTAACTTAAACATAAAGACATCTGTTGGAAAAATACTGAACTAGTTCATGCAATCTAAGATAGAGCTAAAATTCAAAATTGAGGAAATGCAGGAATAAGGACAGCTTCTAGGTTTACGGCTGCAGAAATTCCTTGATCTTTTCTCTAGTACACTACTGTTACAGGTTTAAGCCCAGTAACTGCTCTCTATGTCTTGGAGCTCAAATTTAATACCTCAAAGGGTGAACAATTTTTTGGTTGGATCAGATGTCAACCTTCTGATCATTCAACTACTTGGCCAGTAGGCAAGGGGCCACCCAATTAGGTACTGCTCCAGAGACTCTCACTCAGAGGCTGCAATAAGTTTAATTGGATTTCGAAGCCAATATTCTCTCCTTGTCTAATATTGGTTTATCTCGTTTTTTCATTCATTAATATAGTCCATGATTTCACCACTTGGACAGCTTCCTCTTTTCCTGCACCCATGCGCCCTTTCTATTATCAAATTTAATTAAGAACTACTTTATTTTAAAACTCTCATCTAAACATCCTGTGATTTGGGATATGTTGTTCTTAATTAACATATAGTATTTATTTCATATCTGTATTGGGTGTAACCATTGCTCAGAAGCCTCTCAGCATTTAATGAAAAAGTGGTAAACAGAATAAATATTTCCGTCTCTCTCCTCAAAACAATACTGATAAACTACACTAGATTTTTCTATGGTTATAATTACAATTATTTTATTTAATATATTTCTGGAAAAAAATACCAAAAGCCAGAAAAATGTAGAGCGAAGTGGGAGAGCTTGCCTAAGAATGCCAAATCAAGAAGTTAGATAAAAATGTATCATTTAAGGCATTTGGAAGAATGGCTGTAGCTAAACTTTGGGTATTTGCTAGAATCTTATTTATTTTACTCTCTTTTGACAGCCTAAATATTTCTCAGCTTCCATAGGTAACACATTGAGTTCTTACTATCACATTTATATTATCTAATGTTTAATCCTTTTTTCTTCTTACACGCTGTCCTTATTTCCTAAGACTTTGCTACATATTGTAAGGAAATGATCACAGAAAATATGCCTTACAATATCATCAATCCCCCAATTCTGAGGAGCAAGTTATCGAATTTGCAAAAGGACTACTTTAGGATTGCCAGATTTAGCAAATAAAAATATAGGACACCAGGTTAAATTTGAGTTTTAGATAAAAAAAATAAAATAAACACCATTTGAGATATGTTTTTTACTTATTATTTGTTGTTTATCTGAAATTCAAATTTAATTGGGCATCCCACATTTTCTCTAACAACCCTAACTGGTGCTTTTGGCTCTTAACGAGAAATTAGAATGGATATGAAATCAATAAAAACATCTACATAAGAAATGTCACCTACCAAACATAACTGAATATGCCTGTCCTTTACAATCAGATGAAACCCAGTAAATAAAACATGTAAGGTCATTAGGGTGAATCATGAGTTTATCAAACAATTAAAAAAAGGTGAGTGGTGGTTAATAGGTTAAGGACCAGCTTTACCCAACACTGATGCAGGAAGAAATAAATTTATAAAGGAAGTAATTATGGCATGGCAAATAATTTCCTTATATGGTAATGGGAGATCTTTTTAATGAGATGTTGTCTCTTCTGTGGTCTGATGAAAGAAATGGTGGTGAGCTGAGTTCCTAGTTGATTTGACCTGGTAGGTCCTTATTCCATGTTGGCTGCTGGACTGGGAGCCTTATGTGGTACTCTGTCAGAAACAAAGGGAGGCATCGAGAGCCCTCTGTTCCCCTTTACCTGGGTTTACCCTTTGCACTGCTTCCTTGCTAGTTTGTTAGCTAATCAAAGTCTAAGTAACCTTATCTGTCAGGGTCATTAACAAAAGTCCCTCTGCCTTGGTCGTGTGGTATACATCAAAGGGACATGTTAAACCACCTGCATTACAGCATGACATGGGAGGACATTCCTTCATGATTTGTCAAAGAACAAAATAATTTATTTTACGTCCTCATCAAATTCTTTCAGCAAGCACAAAAAAGCTAAGAAATAAATTATGGTAACATTCTATTCCAACCACTTTGATAAGGCCAGGGTCCAGGAAACACAGTGTCAGGATTAAATTGCATAAACAAACTTATTCTTCTTTACTTTCACTCAGAAAGGAAAGCAATGTGGATGTCTCTTCTGGTTGCTTCACCAAATTCAAATGATGAGATGAGAGGCCTTGCAAAAAGGATGATGGAAACACTGGCGTGTGGCTCATCTGTGGTAGCAGGTGGGAAAAGATTAGCTGGCAAAAGCAAGATTATTCACAATGTCACACTTCATCAACCAGATTGTCTAGTGGGCCAGATAGAGGATGAAGAAGACAGTTGCTCAATTGATTGTATACAGGTTTTACTCCAATATTTAAGAAATAAGAGCTTGGCTTAAAAAAAAAAAATCACGCCATGTTATTTTTATTCTTTGGTGCGATAGCTTCAGTTATCCAGATGTATTCCTAACTATCAGGATACAATTTTAACTATGTCAGTTCATTTTAAATCCTTTCATCTCTAATTTTTTTAAACCGTGATTCTGAGTAATCTGTGATGTTTTTCCCCTAAGACACTCTACTTCCCTTACACTATTATGTTAATCAAACACCAACTATAGGCTAAAGCCTCTGCTAAATAAGATAATCATTATTTTAAGTTGGCACCAGATTTTAATGCCTTGAACACTTATCACTCCACACATTCTTAGAATGCTTATACGTCTCTCTAAACAACAATACTAGGGCCATTTCTGACTTAAACCATTTGGCAAGAAATTAACATATCTGTCACCAACAGGATAGGGATTTGGCAATGATTTCACAGGGTAAAATCCCGCAAGGGGTTTCCATGGGGCACCACCAATGTGAAAAATGCTGCTGGTGGTTTGCCAATGTGAGAAGCACAAGTTGGCCAAATACACCTGTCTTGTCCAGGTGTCTGCTTAAGCCAAGAACCCTGGGAGCATTTCTGCTCAATGAATATTTTTGTTAGAGAAATAATTGTAGGGTTCCCCAATTATGTATGTATTTCTTGTGCCAGAGTTGCCTGTGACCTTGAGTTAAAGTTCTGAGTTAGTGTATGTGCTTTGGGTTTCAACATCTTTGCAGCTTGGTGATATGCAGTTAGAGAATTTGATGAAAGAAATGAATGCTTTCCCCAGAAACATAGTGCACAGAAGCACAAACGCGTGCCAGCTATCTGCGGACTCCTGGTTAAGAACCTTTGCACTGGTGATTTATACTATTTCCCCAGCTTGGCTGAATTTGGTGAAATGATTCATTGTGAACACATTAGTTCAAAGTACCAAAGAAACTTGAGCATCTGTTCCCTTTACCACTAGGGTCATCCACTTCTGAGGCAGGCTTCTTTCTGGCTCCCTCAGTTTCTTCTGCCATGTATACCAAAGGGCCTCCTGGGGACATTCCTGACCATTTTAAAGGGTTTTTTTGTTTTGTTTTGTTTTAATTTCAGTGCTCTCTTGCCTGTCACATACTACCCTAAAACAACTACCCCAAACTGCCCTCATCTATAACTTTGTGACTTGGTGAGTACTTAACTAGAATGATTCTAGAATAAGTACACTTTCCCCCAAACAGTGTCTGCCTTTCCCAAAAGGTTGTTTGATTTGATTACTGCATTCCATTTATAATACCAATCAGCATTTAGCGAGCATCTACTATGGGCCAGATACTTTGTATCTATTCTCTGTAATCTTTTCCCAAACCCTGATAGTTTTAACAAAGGAAACTGAGGTTTCAAAAATCTAGATAATTTGCACAAGAAGCCTGACACAAACTTTCCCTGAGAAATATTCTCTGACCAGAACCACACTTGGGTTAAGTGACCTCTCGGCATTCACAGTACTTGGTTGATGTGTTTAACAGTACTTTCTACACTGTATCATAATTGCTAATTTACCTGACATTTTCTCACACTTGACTGAATATGTATTCCTGTGCCTGCTCTGTAAATGAATGGTCATAAATCTGGAGTCTAATCCTGGATCAACTACTAAAAAGTGGCCTAATTTTAGGTTTAGCTCTCTGGATCTCGGTTTCCACTTCTATCAAAATAAGGGGCAGGGCATAAGTAGTACAAATACCGTGTTTCCCCGAAAATAAGACCTAGCCAGACAATCAGCTCTAATGCGTCTTTTGGAGCAAAAATTAAATAAGACCCAGTGTTATTTTACTATAAGACCAGGTCTTTATATTATAATGTAATGTAATGTAATGTAATGTAATGTAATATAATATAATATAATATAATATAATATAATATAATATAATATAATATAATATAATATAACATAACATAATATAATACTGGCTCTTATATAAGACCCGGTCTTACATAACATAAAACTGGGTCTTATATTAATTTTTGCTCCCAAAGACGCATTAGAGCTGATGGTCCAGCTAGGTCTTATTTTTGGGGAAACATGGTATGCTCTGATGCAATGCTGTCTCCACTACCTGGGAGTAAGTGTTAAAAGCCTTGGCTTCCATCAAAGGTTGGTGCCTCTAACGTCCTTATCCTCTTCTCGCACTCTGTACAAATTGCAAAGGTTAAATTAACTTAAGCCATGCTGACAAAGGGATGGATGGCTACTCCACTTACTAATGGGAAAGGGGTTCTTTATGACTCTGGATGGCTGGGGGAAACTCAAGAAGTTTCCATGTACCTGCCATTGAATTAATATCCATAAAAAGCCAGAACTTGGTTTTTAATGCTTCTTAACCCTAGACATTGATCATTACTTGGTCTTTGGCAACATGATATAATAAAATACATATGGACTGGGAGTCCAAAGTCCTTCCCTAAAGTTAACTTTCAGGATGTTCTTTTAGCTAGCAAAAGCAGAGATAACTGACCAAGAACATAATAAGGCTTTTAAAACTTGAAAATTGATCGAGTACCTATCGTAAGCCTATTTTTTGTACTCTAACAAAAGTACCAATGAAAAATTTATTTTACATGTTTGCTATTAAGCTAAAGAACAGTACTTACTCTAATTCCTTAGATGACTGACAAGACTTACCACATTGAGCGGAAAAAAGACCACACAAATGTGGAAGAATTTAGAATTAGCACTGCAGCACTGAAAGATAACATGTTTTTGTTTTGTTTTTTTCTCCTTAGCACTTACGAAGTTTCTCTTCAGTCTTTCAGAAAAATTCTGATAAAATAATAGAGTAGACTTGCCAGTGTATATATAAGGATATTTAAGGGATATGATATCCTTTTCCTTCAGAAACATCATCAGAATAGTCTGAAGGGAAAGGAACTTTTAAAAACATTTCCCTCATAAAATATTCTGAAGTGGACATCAGAATAAAAGATGGTCAAACTTTAGGACCATTCCCATCCAAGCACTGGGATCCTGCCAAAAGTACTATGTAGGAAATAAAGGAGATTTAAAAAATTAGAATACGTAGAAAAAAAACAATTTGGATGTTCTTTACACTAAATCACCACCTGAAGCAAGGTATAGATTTTTATTATGTGAGACAGAGAATACGTAGTTATGCAGCCTGCAGCTGACAATGCACTAAGCAGCAATTAGTAAAAATAATATAGAGTGTAAGATTAAATACCTAAATTTTCAAGTCTCAGTGAAGGTTCTACTGGCACAAATTAAAATGTGTTTCACTATAGAAATAAATCACACCAAACTCATACAGTGTTTTAAAGGTTGGAAACCCACTATCTGGAGAAGCTTCGCCATTCAAACAAATTTCACAAAAGCAGAGAGTCATGTTATTTATCCCCACCAATTTATCCAGTACTTGTTACCAATGTATATTTATCAAAAAGCACTTCTAGGTATACTACTATTAAAATAATTTTAAGTAATAAATAAATAAAATATATTTTTCAAATTTCTTTTGAAAAATCTTGTGGCCAAATCAATTAATGTGCTATTTCCAACTATCAGTTTGATACATAGGAAGTTTTAAAATAGCAATAAATCTGTGACAGAGATTGTTTCACAATTCAGACAAATTAGCATGTTTAAGTCATTAGGTAGAATTACACTCATTATGGTCCATAACATCATTGGCTCAGCAAAGATTCCCTGGACACCGAGTATGTCCTAGGCAACCTCTATAACGGACAAGTCCACTGTCTATGTATGAGACAGATGAGGATGGAGCAGACATGAATGACTGATGCCCACACTGTACAAAGTCACCATGGAGATGAAAAAATGGTAGAGCAAAGGCACAACTGGAAAATTTAAAAGTAATAATGGATATAAAATAAAAGAGCTCAAAAAAGTACATTTTACCACATCACCTGTGGGGATTTTGTGGCTGTTCTTCCAGTTGCAAAGATGAAAGGTATCTATGAAGCCCCATAGAATTTGAACCCTGATGAATGACTATGGTGACTGTCTTCTCTACTTGCCCCATCGGAACGGAAGGTTTCAGCTGCTCAGAACTACACGTACCAGCCATGACCTCCAATACATTCTTCATGGGTTTCTATTTTTGGAAAACATATGTCTCTTCCTCATCCATGAAATCTAAGATATTTCATCAAGATTCTCGAACTCTAGGCTTAAGCTGAACTTGCCTTATCCATACCAGGGTATCAAATCCGATGGTTTAAAAATAAGTAATATTTACTATCATTTATAATGCTTTTATGATGTGCCAGGCATGCACGCCATTTTATTTTCACAAAACCTCTTTGATATAGATAATTATCCCTAATTTGCAGATGAAAAAGATGAGGCTTACAGATTCCAAGTACCATGTCGAAGGCCACATGGGTTGTAAGTGGCAGACTGTATCTTGGAAGTGACACCCGGGTTGGAACTTGAACCTAAGCTCCTGACCACTATCCTATTCAGCTGCTTGAAACGCCATGTTGCACCATGAACGCACATAGCCAATACATAATAAAAGCACTTACCTATCAAAAAAACAAAATACATTTTCCTGGTTTTTAGGCATTCATGCATTGCCCTAAATCTACAAGGTTTTATTCTATTTAACAATCTTACCCAGCTTTGTCAAAGTAGTTCTTGGGCCTTTTAAAATGATAATGGGCAAAAGACGAAGATAATATGAAGCTTTTCCCGAACACTTTGGAATAATTCTCAGAGTATCTTTTGACACTAAATTTATGGAACCCATATTCCTTCAGATCTGCAAAGTTCTTCAGAATGGATGAGAATGTCTGTTAGTGGGTACAGTATTAGCTACCTTGTGCAACTTAACACATAACTGAATTAGTGAATTTTCAAAGATATATGGATTGATGGATGGTTCAGTTGTCTTCCTTTTCTTGCATGTGATCTGCGAGAAATGCAAGGTGTGTACACATGCATGCATGCACACCTACACACACATGACTAAATGCATTTCTAAATGAATATGAGGATTCATAAGCTTGCATGGAGATGAAGGTTTGCCCAAGTCACAACTCTTCCTAGCTGGCATGTGGTGGGAGGCAATGAATCTCAAAACCCCAGGACTTGAGAATGAAATAAACCACAACGCCTGAAGTTGGCAAGAATCGGTATATGTCACCAATGATTAGTCAACTGCAACAATAAAAACGTTGGTCTGTGTATCTTCTGTGGTATATCTATTAGCGATTCCTCATTTCCTTATTAAAATAATTTCAAATTTGTGTTGATGGTTTAATATGACAGATTCTCATTGTAGCAAGAAAAATAATTTCTAATTGATCTTGAATTCAAACATGATTTTCAAAATCTTGAACACAAGGAAAACTAAGATAAATTTTGTTTTGTTTCTATGCTCACTGTACTAAGTATATGTATGTGTCAGAAGTTCATTATACAGAAGTAGTATGGAGGCTGGTTCGCTCTCTCCTTTTGCCTACCAAAGACTAAATGATTTAGAATTTAACGTAAAACAAAGTGCATAAACTTGATTTTTGAGTTGCTCTTGGATAAGTAAGTAGCAATTATTAACTGTATTAAAAAACAATAAACATTAACATGAGAAAAGAATTATAAAAAGCATAGGAAATGTATAAAAAGCATATAAAATTATATGCAAAAAGTATGTAATAGCAATACCACTTGATGTTAGGGAACAATTTTATCTTTTTTGCAATAAGTCAGTGCAATGGTGGGAATAATGATCCTTATGACATGAAGAAAAGCCTAAACTGGATTCCACCTTGTTCAACAAAGCAGAATGATATGTACTATATTTTGCTTCCATGAAAGCAATTAACATTTTTAAAAACTATACATTAAAACTATAAATTTTAACTATTTGGAAAATTGGTTTATTTAGCATGGATTATTTTCCAACTGTTCTTGACCAAGTACAATATAATTGTTATGTTTACAATAATATAGAATAAAAATAAAATCTTTAAGATCATTTTACAATTTTATTGTACTTGTACTTTTCAATAAAATTGATACAATTTTATACTAATTCCAGAATAGATGATTAAAAATGCAGTCATTTGTTTTTAATGTTTCTTAATAAATGCCAGGATAAAATAAAAAAATATGACTGTTTTGAATACTCAATATTTTGAGCATTTTCTTTTCATGTAAGTAATTTTGTTCTTCTTTCTGGTTCATAGGCACCAGAAGATCAGGAAAAGGACAGATAGAGTGATAATACAACTTAAAACCTACACTTGCAGTTTTGAGATGACAACAGTTATTTGTAGATTTTAGACTCTGTTCCATACTAGACTGAGTACAACATGTTTGCCCTAAAATCTTTTCCAAGCTTACAGTATGGTCTCTAGTTTCAAGGGATGACAAAGACAGACTGGTAATCAGAAAGGAGGAAATTAATTTTTGAAAAGTCCCTAAAGATTCCTTTGAAGTCTGATACAACACCATTTTGAATCTTCAGGTACACTAACTGCACATATCCTTCAATGATTTCTTTTTACATCATTCTATTTACTTCTGCTTCCCAATTTGATTTGAATTGTATCACACAAATACATTTTTCTGTGTACATTTAAATATCTAGACCGTGAATTTACTATGAACAAGCTACTGAGATTTGCATGTAAGTAGCATGGCTCAAGCTAATGCAAAAAAGACTTCAAAGTTTTGAGTGAATTTGCATAGACACATAAATTATCCAGGATGTTCAAAGCCATAAATTTGCTGCAGGACATATACAGCTTTCTCCTGGTTCGCAGAAGCACAATAATTTTCTTTATTTCACATTTGTCTATTATCACGTTTTCTCCAAGAATCTTCACAGGCTATCCATTGCCCCGTTTTTATTTCTATATTCAGAATGTGCTAACTGATAGTGGTTGCATTTACAAAGTTAATAGTATTGGACTGCCTAAATGAATTATAAACTGGGTTCATTCCTCCTCTCTATGCTCTGCCTAGAACAAGACAGAGGTTAGTTAATACAAACTATAGGCATGACTTGAGTTAAAAGTAAATTTAAAAATTTTTGTTTTTCAAAATTGTTGAATTAAATATGGTTGACCATAAGAAAGATTTTATTTGGCTGTTTGAAATATTATGTACATACGCATACATAATACATATTATATATAATGTAATATAGGCATATAAAATATAGAGGATGCCAAAAAAATGTATACACATTTTAAGAAACGAAAAACCTGTATTAAAATTGTAGCACTCAATATATACCGATAACAAAAGATGAATATAAGTCATGTGTATAGTTTTTTGGCACCCTCTATACATATACATATATTTCATAATATATAATACACACACAAATATATATAGAAAACAAAAATTTACAAACATGTTATTTGGATTACAGGACAGCATATTCTATTCAACATAAGAAGGAAACAATTTATTTGAAATATAACCCCGTTAGCTTCAGTCATTACTGAAAGTTTCAAAATGGAAAGAATTTAGAAAAAAATGGCAGTTTTTCCATTTTTATAAAACTCACACAAAGCATGAATTCCTTTTCCTAAATTAATCTCAGGATCCTAGATAAATGTCATACTGTCCCCATAGAGTGATGAAGAGTGAGAATCTGGCCCTGCATGACTACTACAAAGTAATTTCATAAATATTTGAAATGATTGTCCTTCACTGTTTCATTGGCCAACCTCCTATTCCGGTCTACCCTCCACCCACACCAATCCCCATATTAAAATAAAATACATTGTTGCCAAATGACCAAATCTTAATCAGGATAACAAAGTAACACTTTCTTTTCAATGCAAATAAAGTAATTATCTAAACATGAACCATTATCATGTAAGTTTTAGAAAATCCATTTTAAAATATTTTATGCAAATATAAAAGCACAAAGCAGTAATTCTGTGACTAAACATTATTTTGCTTCCTCATCTTTCCAAAATATTTTCATACACATACATCCTGTGATGTAGACAGATGGACACTTGGATGCAAATTAAAATAACATTATTTCCCATCAACACTGTAATTGCTGAGTTGATATATTTTAAAGTTTTAATGATATAAACATAGTCTGATCACACTTTAAGTTTACTTAAAATTATGTTTTGAGAATTTTAAAGCAATATAAACAATAAAAGTGAGTATACATTTGTTTGGTACAGGTCAGACTTTACTATGATGTAATCATACACTTTACAAAAGTGGGATATTTAGTGCATGGGGGGAAAACAGACTTTTGTCTTGCCTGTGACATTTATGAGTATCACTTTACAATCCAGACTTAACTCAAAGGAAATGTCATAGGAAGTTGAATGTGTTGAATTAAAATTAGTATCATCTGAAAATTCCCTAAGAAAATTAACAACAATTAGGAAAATTAAAGAAGCATTTAAAGGATGTCACCCCAAAATAAGAAATTATTTCTGATAAGGTGTTTAGCAATAAAATATGGAATGAAGACTCTCAAAACTGAATCCCTCTCCTAAAATGAAATGAAAATATAACTTATTTAAACTGTCCTTATGACGTCCTATGGGATATGAACAAAAGAACTCCATTATTTAATTCCAGATACCTCACAAGAATTGTAGGCTAGAAAATCAGTTCTTACTTAAAATACATTTCTGAAAAATGTGAAAATCCTCTAAAAATTTTAAGTCCTGATGTTTATCTAGATGTTTTAACCTAGATATCTCTCTGCATCAAAAACTTTCCAAAAAAATATAATTATTTAGAAGCCCAAACCCAGTATTTTCTCACATGAAATTATTCCATTTGAACAAAACACCCATGTTTCAAATCCAGGAAATACTAAGAAAATTTAAATAATAAACTAGTTAAGGGAAACCTGAAAATGGGGAACACCCTGCCAATGAATTAAAATAGCCAATCCTCATCAAGTGCCTTTTATAGAAATAAAATCAGGCGCATCATGAAATCTATCACCGTACCTGCATGCACTTTAAAGGACTACGGCACTCACGCTGTAAAATCTCCACTCTGAGAAATAAAGCACACTTCATTTAACTGCTGCAAAACACTGCTGCAGAGGAGCTCAGTACATTTTTGTCTGGCAACTGATCCAGCTCTCCACCAGCCCTGTGACCTTTGAACTCCCTTCTGCCCCCTCTCCTCTGCAGTCAAAGCCTCAGCTGGTCTCATTTGCATAAGGCTCAGGCAGCCTTCCAGCAGCTGAAACGGAATGCTGGGTAAGGAATTGTGGAGCTGCAGTTCTGCCAGAATACCTGAATCACCAGAGAGCTGGAATAGATGATGGGGAGTGGGCACCGACTTCACTGGGCTGGCAGCATCACAGCCCCCCAGGTCTATTAACGGTTAGTGTTTTTAACTCTTTGTTGTAGAGTCCTATTTCCCTGCTCCCCACCAAAAGAAGCTGTCAGCAGTGACTATGGTAACTAAGGAAACTCACATAGCCAAATACTTAATTTAAATACATGTGGAAGGCCAATTTAAAATTTTCATTAACTTCTCTTGTTTTTGGTACAGCTCATTTTTTTCCCGTTGGAATACATATTGCATGCATAATCAAGGACATAGGATATTTCTTTTTGTTGTGGTTTAAACAGCATTTTACAGGGATACATTTATTTTACTCACTATAAAAATATATAAAGTCACTATAGTAATTCCATAAAATGTTGAAGTGCCCTAAAGACGATCATCCTAAACGGTGTCCAAGAAATTAATCGTAAAGGATTTAGGTCGTAGGATGCCTTTAAAACAATACAGTAATAAAAACGTAAACCAAAGTTAAACTATGTATTTAAATCTAAAGATTCATATAGCAGTAATGCTTGTCTGTCTTTGGCAAAGACGGTCAATGTTGTGCTATTATTTGCTAGAATAATCTCTTTCCTCGTCTTCCTACATACAGCAACCTCTCTATTTAAAACATAAACTTCTCTATTACTCATAAACGAAGAAGTGGTTATTTTCTAGACACAGAAGGTCATGTGTAACATATTTTTTATAAATACACATGAAGGCACATATTCTTTTCTAAATGATGCATTAGTGGAAATATGCATCATCCCATAATTAATCCATTCTTTTAAAAATTAAGCTAAGTTATTTTGTCTATTGATGAATAAATATCTATGAAATGAAAGGTTTCATGCAACAACATTTTCCATCAATCAATGAAATATAAAATAAAAAATAAAAGGCACAAAACAGATTAATATATATAATACTGTATTTGAATATAAAATGCATTGTTCTAGTAGACAGTATCACTAACATTTTGAAATTTTATTTAAATACTTAAATATTCTAAACCTTCCTCTTTGCAGTATGCCAAAAGATATCCATAAATTCTGAATGATATATCATCCAATTTATAAGACACAAAATCTATTGCAATAAAACATTTTGTTGCATTATAATACTGGGAAATAAATTTGAAGCTTTTGATTTGAGCTATTAGTAGTATCGTGTTTTATATTAAACATGCATATATAGGAGATTAGAAATTATTGGTGGAATTTTCTCTTACCCATAAATTTTTAAATAGGATAAATAACTTTTCAGTCTACTATAATCATATAAACATTTCTCTAGCACCTCTGACTACATCAACAATTTAATCACATTGGGCCAGTTCAAGTGCATCTTTCATATTACACACTGCAAATATCGTGCAAAGTTTTTGTTTAAGGCAAAACACACACCAGCCCATCCTAATTTAAATCCGATCAAACACAAGAAAGTGTTGGAGTAATTTATAAAATCACTGACCTGTTCAAATAGCTGTAGTCTTAGTCCTTGCAGTCTTTATTTATTAAAATCCAAAATAAATGGATTATCATTTTATAATATGTGTCAGCATCACCAAAGGCACTGGTTCTCCCTGGTTCAGCGGAATCTTCTTAAATTTGCCAGCCCTGTGTTTTATTGCTGGTACCGTATGCTTTATTGTTCAGCGACAAGAGCTTCACTCTGCACAAAGACTCATTACCTACTGCTAGCTGCACGGCATCAGCCTCACTGAGGCTGCCTATATGTGATCACATGGGAGTTTTGTCTGAGAAAGCCAGGCATGCCACTGACTTCACTGTGTCTGTGGATATTTTTATCATCTGAGGTCTGCTAGGAGGAAGAAATAACAGATTATGAAGCTGCTCTAAGTCATTAATGCAGCATAACTTATGGAAATCCCTTCACAACATTTTTTTTTTATTATAGAAAACGTTTGAGCCAGCATTCAGAAGAAGTTAACTAGATTTTATTTTAATAAGAGGCTGAATAATAATTTAAGGAAGGGGAACTAGCAAAAAGCTGTTTCCTACCTTCTGCTTTCTGAAAGTACTTTTGTACAAGTGTTATTAAAGAGCCTTGATCAACTGAATGATTTGACAGTATGTTTTAACCTTTAAATTGCTGGTGTCTCTTTTTCTTGGTGGAGGTTATTTTCTAAAAGGATAAGTGGCTGTTTCCTTTAAAATCTCCTCAGTGAAAATCTCAATCACTAATAGATAATATATAAGAATAAAAATAGAGATATTCTAATTACTTATGACAAAGTAGATGAGAGGGTGAGTCTTTTTTATTGATGTATATAAATGAGGTAGGTGATTAATTTATCTTCTAAAAAGATGACACATTCTTAGAACAGCTGACTTAAAAGAACAATGAAGATTTCAATTTAAAGATCTAAAGAACATGTGGTCCATATTAATTCTTAAAATCACAGTAACTTATTTTAGACAGCTTACCTCAATAAAGCATATGGTTTACCTTATCTAATTTCAATGTTAACAAGTAGTTTCAGAGCTGACTACTCAACATACACAGGAATCTTCTACTGTATAAATACTGAATTAATATAGACACACACACAAACACACACATACTGTGAGATTTTCTAAAAACATATTTTTAAATAAACACTTAAAAGTATTTCTCAGAGTTTGAAAATGGATTGTAGATTTCCAAATGAAAAAAAAAACACACATTTAGTTATTGGAATTTGATGAAAAAAAATCTCTTACTATTCAATAATCTGTCTAAACTGAATTGTAACTGAAAGCTAGATGCTTGTTAATCCCAGTGGAAATCTTGTGACAAATAATGCAATGTGCAACAAAGAACACAGAAGGAAAAGTCAGAAGCACCATAAATGAACATGAACAAAAGAAAACAAATTTTCTGTATAGTTAGATGTATACTATAGTTAGATATATACAAGTTTACATCCCTGGCCCCTCCCTTTCCCTATAATTTTGAAGTAACTTAGTTTTCTGCTGATTCTCTCCTTCCATTCAGCAACCATTTTATTTCACTGTTTTTGAAGTGATGATATAGAAATAGACATAGATATAGATATTTATCTGCTTAAGCATTCCATTAATAAATTATTTTTTTGCAAATAATTATAACTAAAATTTTTGTGTGTCAATTGAAATTTTAAAAAATTATTTAAAGCCAGAATAGGCAAGTGTGGCTAAAAAAGCCCAGTCTCTAAATACAATAATTTAATATTATTCTTTATAATATTTTTGTAGGGTTAGCACTGATTTAGAATGTTTCATGACTTAAAGCCTTTGGTGGGTTTTTCTTAACATTTAAATGTACTTGTTCCCAAATGCTCATGTTCATTTTCCCCTCTGCATACAAGAGCTACGCTAAAGCTCAAAAACCTTGGGGCATTAAAAGAAAAAACAACAACAACCAGACTGTTCCTGACTTATAGTGCACCTCTGGGTTCTTAAACATATGTACAGTCTAGCTAATATCTTTGATGATGTCATCATGTTTATGTACAAGGAAATAAACAAAAGGCAGCCATTTTTCTCTTACTGCATCACTTCAAAAACAGTGAAATAAAATGGTTGCCCAATGGAAGGAAAGAATCAGCAGAAAACTAAGGTGCTTCCAAATTATGGGAGAGGGAGGAGCCAGGGATGTAAAACTGGAAATAAAAACCACATATATGTGAAGTTTATATGAATGTATGTAAAAAAATAATTTACAATAAGAAAAAACTATAAATGCTAGGAATATAGAAATAGCTAGCAATTAAAACAAGCTATCAGTAATAGTGATTCTCCAATGGAAAGACAATAGTCTATAAACTTAATGTATTAAATGTAAGCGCCCATTAAATTCATTAATATTGAAAAAGATATTTAAAGGTAGACAACAGAGCTAGAAAGATCTAGAAAGAGACAGAATGATCATGAAATAGTAATATCTTTCCAGGTCTATTATTATCTTAAATGACCTTGGTGAGTTATTCTAGGATCTCATGCCTCAGTTTTCAGGTCTGCAAAACAGGAACAGAAAAGTCTATAGAAAACATGTCATGGAAATAAACAGCAATATGAATTCCCTAATTTGCTTTTAACCAAGCTTTGTCATCTAATATTGGTAAAACGAGAAGAAATTATGTAAGTCCTAATGATTGTTTAAAATAATTTTTAAATGCATTATCCTAAAAGCAGAGACAAATAATAAATAGATAGGACTTTGAGAGATAAGAGGTGATTTTTTTTTTCCCTAATACATGAGAAAAAATAGAAATAAATTTAGTAATTCTAAACAAATCTCATAAAATAACTTCAGGATTAAAACAAAATATACCTATCTTTCCAATCAAAATTCTGGAACTCTCTGTCAGAGACATGACAAGAGAATTGCAGCAGAATTTTTGGTTCTCACATTACACAATGAACAAGTTTGCCTGTGCTTATATAACTGTTTTATCAGCCAAGAGTTCTTTAAATTTGAAATTAATGAAAAAACACAAGATCACAACTTAAAGAAGAAAAATTCCATTCGAGATTAAAAGGACATTTTAACTTACTTTGTTATATTAAAAGCTGGGAATTGAAAAAATATATTTTGATTCTTACTATTGACTTCTTCTATAAGCTTACTTTTTCTCTAATGACTAAGAGCCATAATAGAACCATTTTTTTGCTCCCTTTTTCTACAAAATAACTAAGTCTTGTCAGAGGTGATCTAAAATGTTTATGCTATTTAGCTCATTCAGTAATGTGAACATAGACATGCTAAATGGATAAACCCTTGAACGTTTTACAGCATGAAGGAAGATGGAGAAGATTTACTGATACCATGACTTGTGTTTCCCAGAACTGTATTAACTGGCATATATACCAGTACCTCCTATTAGATATACCCCTTGAGTAGGCTGGATATTTTTGGTAAATTTCATCCAACTTTACAACCCATTCAGAGAAGTCAATAAGTTGGCCATGACAGCCTCAAAATCCAGGACTAATTCAATTCAATTCAATTCAACAAACATTTATTGAGCGGTTACTATGCAGCAAGCCCTGAGACAGTTACTAGGGATATATATAAGTATACTGTTCCCAAGAAGATTACAATTTATGTAACTAGTAAAAAAAATAAATTGCTGAGCATATTATTGGAGGGAGATAAAGTAGGGATATGTTTCTTAAAGTTTGACTATATATTGACTTAACATGCATTTTATGTATAATCAATACAA